>NW_025976330.1:0-7482 GCF_021869965.1 Rhincodon typus | reverse complement strand
GTAGGAGGCCTTGGGGTGGTGTCCAGGAGGAGGGGGTGTGTTGGAAGCGGGAGAAGGGGTCAGTAGAGGGAGGGTTAGGTTCACGGTTAAAGAAGTAAGCGTGGAGGTGGAGGCGGCGGAAAAACTGCTCTATGTCCAAGCGTGAGCGGTATTCGTTGATCTGTGGGTGGAGGGGGACAAAGGTGAGCCCTTTACTGAGGACTGACCGTTCGTCCTCAGTAAGGGGTAGGTCTGGGGGGGATGGTGAAGACTCGGCAGGGCTGGGTGATATTTGTCGAGGATGGGCAAAGAGAGGCCAGCCTGGAGAAGATTGAAGTAATAAAAGCTTGAATGAAGATAGATAAAGCAGGTAAAGTAAGTAATGTTACAGAGGTTGATGTAGATTGCAGTTGATATAGGAAAGACAGACCTGGTAGCAAACCTTCACTCCATGCCCCTCCAATTCCACAGTAGTGCCTACAATTTCTGAGCAGCTGACCTCCAGTACTTGAGAAAATTGTTTGCCACTGAATTTAACTTGTATTTAAAATCCTAGTGTAATGGACAATGTTTATCCCTCAACCATTTTTACCAAAATATTTGTTGTATTTTATATTTGTTTTTTGGATCCTACTGTCTGCAAACTGTTTTCGGTTTCATATAAAGTACAGCACTTGATTTACTGTAAAGCTCGAGGTATCCTGAAGTCATGAAGCCTTATATAAATGCAATGTCTGTTCTCTTATCCGCCATACTTTTATTAAAAGATGGCATTCATTAATTTTGACGCTAAGACATTACCTATTTTCACAGAAATATCATAAACACAAATCTGTATGTTTAAGATAAAAAACAATGCAAGTCTACAAATCCATCAGAATGTGAAAAGCAGACTAATGCTTCAAGGTAGGGACCTCCTTAATTTTCTGCTAAAAGATTGTGAAGTAACTGTTACATCTGTCTCGAAAATATTTGTTTTTGTACTGCTAAAATATTTTGATGTAATTTTTTTACAAAATTGATCAATCTACTTTTTGTTACAAAAAAAAAACTAATTAGAATTTCTTTTTATACAGTTATGAGAAGCTTGGATGCTTAGGATGGCACTCAAGTTAATGTGGTTGATACTTGGAATAGTCAGGGTACTATGGTGCCTAGCACCACAGACAGGCTACATACATCCTGATGAATTTTTTCAGTCTCCAGAAGTTATGGCAGGTAAAACAACTATTAACTTCTTTAAAAAATCTTTCTACAAATAATTTCCTTTGCTTATAAAATAAACTGCGTCATCCCATGCTCATGAATTAACTTCCTGTATCTACAAAATTTAGACGGTGACATGATTCAGCTTTAACATGCAAAGATCTGCATAAAATTGGAATTAATTCTAATTTTGATGTTTAAATGGAATAATTTTGTTTAGTGTGCTACGTGGCTGCAATTCGTAAAAACTAATTGGCTACATTAAAAAGCAAACGAGACACTCATTGTCAGAAGTTGATGTAGAAATGTAAAAGCAAGAGCCGAAATGAACTTCATACTTTATAGAATTACATTCCATTGACTGAATAATAGCTTTCTGACATACAGTTCCGCATCAGGAACAGAAACTTACATTTATATGGTGCCTCTAACATTCCAAACCTCTTCAAAGAAGTGTTACCAGTGTTAATGTTGACCCACACTGATATATATCAGGACAGGTTGTAAGTTTTAAGGAGCATCTTAAAGGAGCAGGAAGATGCTGAAAGATCCAGAGATGGAATTTTACGGCTTAGGTAGTTGAAAAACTATCAATGGTGAAGATTTACAATTGGAGATGCACAAAAGGTCAGAATGCGAGGAGCACATGGAATGTTGTAGGGCTGCAAGAGATTAGGGAGACTGGGAGTATTTGTAAACAAGAATGAGAATTGTAAAATCAAGGGATTGTTGGACCAGGTGCCAGTGTAGATTAGTGAGCACAAGGGTGACAGATGAATGGAGGTTTGTGCAAAATGGAGTAAGGACAGCAGAGGTTTGTATAAGGTCAAGTTTATGGATGGAGCTTAGCCAGCCAGGAAAGCACTGTAATAGTCAAATCTAGACAATGTGAAGTTACGGATCAGGGTTTCAGCAGCAGATGAGATGAGGCAGAACAGAAATTGGCAAAGTTACAGTGGTGGCAGAAGATGGTCTTGGTGATCAGTGGACCATGCGATTGCAAACAACTCTGGTTCAGATAGGATGCTGAGGGTGGGAATGGTCTGCCGATGGAGCAAGTCGGAGTTAGTGAATTTTGTAGAGGTGACTGAAGCCAACGGCTTCCCAGTATTTTGGATTGAATGTCAGACAAGCAATATGGTAAATCAGATATTAGAGTGATCGAGAGGTGGAGATGAGGTAGAACTTCCTGTCATCTGCATACATGTGGAATCTGACATGATTTCATTTGAATTGTGGCCAAGAGGAATTCCTTAAATAATAAATATTCAAAAGAAGATGGACATTTTAATAGGTGCCATTCAATTAGTCATTGTACAAATTCACAGGAAACAATTGCATTCAGCTTTTGTTTTGATATCTAGGAGTCTGGAGGCAAACAATATTTTAAACGAGTAAGGCATCTATTTGTGACACTCTATAGAAAATTAGAAACAATGCATGATGCAACCTGACATTTATCAGCAAAGCCAACATAGCCTCACTAAAATATTGGTATGATGTTTTGTATGAAAGTAACCTTCCGTGGCCAGCAGTTGCTGGCAAAAAAAACACTGTGGGAGCAAGCGTCAGTGTAGGTAATTATATTACAGCCTCTTACAACCCAAGCTTCCACAAATCCAACCTGCAACAAAGCATCATTTTTTTCAGTATTTCATATCCCGTCAGCTGTGTTTATGACTTCACCTTCTTGGTGGGATAAGGGGAAATGATGGAGAAAAAAGTAAGTAGCAAACTCCATGAATTGTGTGGTCCAGTAACCTTGTATTCCTGATTAAAATACTTCACATGTCTGTTGCTTTTATTCCCTGGTATTTGTAAACAAGCTGGAATATGATTTTTTTTGTTAGGATGAAACCTCAGTGAAGGATTCCACAACAACCAAAAGCAATAGAAAAGAAGAGGAGATAATTCAGGAAGTAATGATTAGGTGATGCCAAGTATATATTTTAAAATCTTAGAGACTGTAGAAGGAATTGAAGACTGAAGGGGTAAGGATTTCTACAGATTTTAAGTTCTGGAAAGGATGATTTCAAGCAGGAGGTGGAGCAGCAAGTCTTGATCTCATTACATTGAAAACACAAGAAAGATGGTGTAATTGGCACTTAGAGGAAAAGCGTAATGAGTATACAGTGAATATGAGTTTTGATTATTATGACAAAGGTTACATTACCTTGGAATCCAGAGATGACAGAACAACCATCATGCAAATGAGTAGCATTTTCTTGTACTTCATCAATGAGGGAGAGAAAAAGAAGCTTTTACTACAGGAAAAAAAAACTTATTTCATTGAGCCAGCATTAGCAATAGAGGAGATGCAGTACCATTAAAGACCTAAGGAGATAGTGAGATCAAGAATTGGATGAGATTAAGATGAAATTATCAAAGGTAAGAGATGTTAATTTGATGTCTGAATTTTCTAAAACAGCATATGTAATTAAAGTAATTTGCTTTTCTCATTTTGAATGCACTTTTTTTTCTTTACAGGGGATATTTTGAATCTCAAAACATTCCGTACTTGGGAATTCAATACCAGCTATCCCAGCAGATCAGTTCTGTTTCCATTGATCACTGCTGGATTTTCATTCACAACCCTTAAAGCTTTGCACAATTCTGGCCTATTTGACAGAATCATAAATGGTTACAGTTTGTTGGTTTTCCCCAGATGCTACCTGACATGTGTGTCCTTTATACTAGACTATTCTGTATATCATTTAGCCTGTCTTTGGGGAGAAGATCCATGGAAAGCATTAACACTACTGAGTGGGTCGCATGTGATGTTAGTTTTCTACACCCGGACATTTTCAAATGCTATAGAAGCGGTACTTTTTGCATTACTATTGCTGTTAGTAGCCATGGACATAAAGCAAGCAAGTGTGGCAACACATCCTCAGAAAAAGGAAAGAGGGAAGAAAAAACATTTTATTGGGATTGTTTTGGTCTCTGGTTTTTTTAACAGGCCCACATTCATTGGTTACGCTTTAGTACCAATGCTCCTATGGCTTTCTTGTGATCAGAAAGGCATGCTTCAGTTTGGTTTAAGACAAATTGTGAAGCGTTTCTTTGGCCTTTTATCCTCTGTAATTGCAACCAGTTTTCTTTTCATTGTGACAGATGCATTGTATTTTGGTTCATTGTTGTCTGAAAGGGCTTGGTTTTTGAAAGATGGGAATAACATTTGTACACTCTTTGTCAACATAAGCCAACATCTCGTTTTAACCCCTGTTAATCTAATTTTATATAACTTGAATGAAAAAAGCCTTATCGCACATGGTAGTCACCCCTGGTTTACGCATCTGACTATGAATGGTTTTCTGCTGTTTGGCGGTCTCCACTTAGCTGCTGTTACGGCTGGTGTCAAAACAATAGTCAACAAATTTGCCTGCAAAGCCAGTGGCCATACCTCTCTCAAAGACAATTTGGAAAATAAATTGCCTACAAAGTTTTCTATGACTGCTCAAATTACTGAGTATTTACTGTTGGTTTATTTTATTCCTATTGTTGTTTTATCAATGTTTAGTCATCAAGAGCCACGCTATATCAGTCCACTCATTGTGCCACTTGTTATCCTTAGTGCTTCAAAATGTGAGATGCTGAGTTGGAAAGTTGTAATAGTGGTGTTTAATCTCTTGGGGTCAGTGTTTTTTGGCTGTCTGCACCAGGGTGGACTAATTCCTTGTCTATCTTATTTAGAAAAATTTCTTCACTCAGAAAATCCTTTGCCTAGCCAGACCGAGCATAATTTGGTTTTTTACCATACCTACATGCCTCCTAGGTATCTTCTTAATGTCAAATCAGATGAAAAGTTAATTAGAATCATTGACCTGGGAGGGTCTGATGTGTCTCTCCTCAATAACACTGTGAATGAACTACTTCGCAATTCCGCTTCCAAACACTTTGGGAATAAACAGGAAATCGATATCTATGTGATTGCCCCTGGCACTGTTCAAGATGATGTCAAAAATTGTGGTTTTCAGTGGAAGACTGTTGCATCGTTCTTCCCTCATTTAACTATGGAAGATCCACCTGATATTTCTTCTCTCCTTTCTGAAGATGGATTGACCCAACTGAGTCTTTACATTTTCAAAGTACACATAAAGTTGAAGTAATCAGAACATTAATAAGATTCCATTTGATACAGTTGCCTTCCTGCTGTCTATTTTGCAATATATTTGTGGGTGCTTTGGCTTAGGATCTGATTGTTAAAGCATTCCGGTCCTTTTACAGAACTTTGTCTATAACAGTATTTTCAGCATCTGAAGCCTAAACATATTGGAATGGAGCATTTTTAAAAATGTTTTTGATTTCAACAAATAATCATGAGATTAAGAAACAGAGGCTCTATCTGTACAATGATTATCATGGAACCAAAGTCTTCAAAAACACAGCTAAAATTACAAGTATTCAATGATGATCCTTTGTAGTATATTGTAATAGGTTTATGTCCACAAATTGACTTCCGAGTTAGTAGTTTTGATGTTGTGAGGCAAAAATGTAGACGATACCTCTACACCACAGTCTACACCAGTAGTTTGTAGATTTATGATATTCGTGGAAAGCATTAAAGAAACATTATCTTTTTCTGTGTAATGTGGGGACAGAAGGATGGAGGAATCCTAAAGAAAGGAAGAAAATTTGATATTTATGAGAACAAGTGTATTGTGTGTTTGGAGAAATAAAATGTTACATTACAAAGCCTCTTTGTAATACTGTACTGTGTATCAGAATTATCATAGTTCCTGTGATCAAATTGCAACAGTTATATTATAGAGAAAACTGATATTATCAGCTGCACATCTGTTTCCCTCCAACCTTTTATTTTAACTAAAATTTCTGAACTATCTAAAGATATGTACATCAAGTAAGATCATTTTACAATTTAAAGAAGAAAAGATGAATGTGATCCATTTCCCTTCTTGGGTAATAACATTAGAAAGCATTGTGGAACACTTTGTTTGACCTATATGTGATGATGGAAGGTTTATATTCATTTTATAGTCCTTAAGTTAGACTGAAGAGAAACAGTTAAACTGAACACTTGGTACATGTGATCTTTTCAGGATGGGTTATGTTCTGACATTAAGGATCTAAGCAGTGCAATATGAGAGGAGTTGAGTTTTCTTTCATGCTTAAAATGTGTAAAGTAGGTAATGATTACCTAAAGACTAAGCATAAATGGTGACATAAAACACTTTTCTTACAAGTCTAAATTAGGGAGCTATTGCATTATACTTGATGAGATGAATTTAGACTAATGGTGTTATTCTGACAAACAAAGAATTTGTTAGGATAGTAGCTGATATTTACCAAAAAGACATTTTTTGTGTATTGGAAGTTATCCAGTTACAATGAAAAATGCAACAAAAACGAAATGATTTGGGGAGGGTAGCAGGAAGAAACAGGCACCATTGTGATGAAGAACTAACACAATTGAAAGAGGAATTAAATTAGCTGACTGCTTAAGTGGTTGTGATTGATGCATGATATCTTACATTGCATTGAGTTGAAAGAAATCTGTGGTAAAGAAAAGTCATAAAGGCCATATATTAATATGACCATTCTAGAGACTCTCATTTTTAAAGCTTCACACAATTCCAGGACAGATAATATCCTGATTAAATACTATTAGATTAAGGAGGCCTTTGAAATCAGGAGTTACAAGGGAAAAATGTAATCTTACATAAAATATTTGAAAAGAAAAGGCCATTAGTAACCCCATATGGGGATAAGAGATGGAGATGATGCATTATAAACTTTAGAAGAAATGCTTTCATAATTAATTCCTTTTACCAGAGAAAATGATACATACGCACAATTCAGGTACCAACAGATGGAACCATAAACATTGCTATTGCCAGTGATCTCATGAATGAAGATAAAAGGAGTGCATATGGTGTGGTAATGGTATGAGGAATTCAGGAAACATTGCAGGCTTTTGTTGGATTGAAAATTTTGAACAAATAGTACTATAGTAAAAGTTTATTCATGACAGATATTGATTTTGGAATTAAGGAATATGTGCCCAATAAATGACAGAACCTTTCAGTTGGTAAAGAATAATTTTACTGATATTGGAATTTGCACTGTAGTGCTGGTAACTAAATGAATTATGTTACAGACCGAGTCTCTTTGACCTGGTGAGTGCATTTATAGTCATTGAATACTCAGTTCTGATTTTTTTCTATCACTTTACTTCAGATTATTTTTTGTAAATCACAAATACCCAATAGAAATTTTAAAACAGTATAAGAAAGACTGAGATAACAAGGTGTAGAGTTGGATGAACACAGCAGGCCA
>NW_025976329.1:0-7483 GCF_021869965.1 Rhincodon typus | reverse complement strand
CACAAGTTTCAAAATCTCCCCTCCCCCCACCGCATCCCAAAACCAGTCCAACTCGTCCCTGCCTCCCTAACCTGTTCTTCCTCCCACCTATCCCCTCCTCCCACCTCAAGCCGCACCTCCATCTCCTACCGACCAACCTCATCCCGCCCCCTTGACCTGTCCGTCCTCCCTGGACTGACCTATCCCCTTCCTAACTCCCGACCTACACTCACCTTTCCTGGCCCCATCCCCGCCTCTTTGACCTGTTTGTTTCCTCTCCACCTATCCTCTCCTCTATCCCTCTTCTATCCGCCTCCCACTCTCTCCCTATTTATTTCAAAACCCCCTTCCCCTCCCCCTTTTCTGATGAAGGGTCTAGGCCCGAAACGTCAGCCTCTCTGCTCCTATGATGCTGCTTGGCCTGCTGTGTTCATCCAGCCCTGCACCTTGTTGTCTCGGATTCTCCAGCATCTGCAGTTCCTACTATCTCAGATAGACTTCCATTCCTTGCTGCTATTAATATTTTTTCTTCTCTGCTCAAAAGTAAATATCATAATAGGATTGGATACAGGTGGTTCTGCTGTAACACGTTTTGTTAATATGAATTGGCTGTAATGAGATTGATGAATAGTGGACGCTGTTTGGATAACACGAACTTTCTGCTGCACAGATATAGCAATTTCCCTATAATGCGATTTTCTACGGTGATTTTCCATAGTGCAAGGTCACACAACAACACAACTATCACATTATAGGAGAACTACCTGTACTCATAAGCAACCTCTCATGATCAATAGGTGTCATTTCTCAGACACATGCGAACTGAAACACAAAGTGCTAATTTCTCGATGCCTAACTCAGCTAATTGGTATCTGTGCATTTAGATATTGTGGTAATTTCATTTCAGATAGTTCTTTTTTTTTCTCATTAGTTTCCTGAAGTTGCCTCAATCTATGATCAGGTGATTGCTACAGCTCTTTCAGGTCAGTATTTGACCTCTTAAAAATGTTTTGACTTCTCACCACATTTCGAGGCCTTGGATCGGAATTGGTGCCAGGTGCTGGAGGGTTGACGAAAATGAGAAGTCAGGATCTAAGCAGGTAGTTCAAAAGGGAAGAGGTATTGACCATGATTGAAGCAAGTGAATAATAAGGTGGTCAATGAATTCTGGGAAAGTGATTGGGTAAGAGGGCATCATGCGGGGGAGTGAGAGAGGTTGATACAAATCAAGGATGAAGGAAACGAAGCTTGAGTGATTATGAAAGAGGATGGGAAAGGAACTGCAATTCTAACTGCAAATGTCGTTCTTAGCTATTGGGGTCTATTTCCTTGTACATCCCATATGTCACTCACTCAAAAGAAAGAACAGAAATACAGAACACAGAGAAGGAGGGAACATGTAAAGAAGAAAATTAAGTCAAACTATACAAGTTGTGTTCTCAGGGCATTCCACAGTGCTTCACAGCCAGCAAACACTTTTATAAGAACAGTTGTTATGTTGATAAACACAACAGCCAATCTGTTCACACTAAGGTGAACCCAAGATATCCACAAACATCAAGAAATAAATAAGTAGCTAATCTGTCTTTATGTTTTTAGTTGAGTTCTGTGTTTAACTTGTCATCTGAAAAAAGGAGTAATCAGCAATGCAACATATACACAAATTTGAAGTAATAGAATGGATAATCTGCTAAAAGAAAATCTGAAGGGAACTTGAACCTACTGACTGCCAGCTTGAAAGGTGAGAGTGTTATAACATAGCCAAATGAACAACTTAGAATGAAATAAAGGGGAAAGGACTTTGAGAATTGTCAATGCAAAGGGAAAAAAGGTAGGCAAAAAAAAGTTTTCTGACATTCTGGGTTGCGCCTTTAACTTTGGGGTGCAAAATTGGTGTTAGCAGTTCGGTGCCAATTATAAATGAAAGTCAGAGGAGTTAACTAGTGACTCCAACTGAACATTTGCACCTGCAAGCATCCCTACCTCCCAACACATCAAAGTCTCAGGGCACATTTCATGGGCAGCAAAATCTTGCATTGTCATCCAGCAGGACTTCCAAGTCCTCATCAGCAAGGTAGGCTGCCAATTGCCATCTTTCCAACATGTCTGGGGCAAAAGAAACAAACCATACAGGGTAGCTATGGACTGTCATTGCTCGACTGAGTACATGTCTGGACTTTAAAGGAGGTGTCAGCATCAGGAATCCTGGAAGATTCTGACAGTGGTCGGTACTTCCACCAAAGAGTGGGAAAATGTGGGGCACCACATAGGTGTGGTATATGGATAACATGGTAAATTTTCTCCCACTAATTCTCACAATTTAAAGCACAAGAGCTGGTGACATATTTTGCCATTTGTGTGGCTCTCATCACTCAAATTAGCTGTGGGATTGTTTACAGCTCATTGGAAACTAAGCCTTCATCAATGAGACACAGCAACTTGATCAATTATAATCAACCGGAGTATCACACAGTAGCCTAACTCAGCTTTAGTTCATAAGGTCTGCTACAGAAAATTGGTTTTGTTCTTTTGTTGCAATTTATTTTCATTAAAGCAAAACAAAAACTCATGGCTCCCTTGTGATATGGTTCAGAGTAAAAAGGTTACATGGAGTCAAGTGGACAGAGCTGATAGGTCAGCAGAGAAGGAAGGTAGTTGAGGTGTGGTTAGATTTGATTTCAAAATATCATTTAAGAAATACTATTTTAATAACTGGGCAAGCATAATATTGGTCATATTAGGTTGAAACATACATTGTTTCTCTTGGCTATTACCACCATTCTCTAAAGATTCTCTAAACATACTTTTCTGCCAACAGTGTGTTTTTCTGCTGTTTTCTCCTTGCATCTTTGACACTTTTTATCTTGGCGTAATTTTGTGTTTTGTTTTGATGTCCTTTATTAACTTGTCTGTTCATTGTTGCTAATTATTTAGAAATAGGTGTTTGGGTAAAGGCTTTAATTAGGTTGTTGGTGGAGGGAACAAATTTGCTAGGACAGCTTTCCTGCATGTAAGAATTTTAAGATGCACATGCATCTACAAAACGTTACGAGAAAACATTAGAAGCACGGAATTGGTCAAGGCAAGTTATGTTTGAGACTTTGAGTAGAATTTAATAGATAATGGAATTAATCAAATCAAGCAGCTGGCAGTACCTATAAATTTTCAAACAACTTCTCACGGGATGTTTCTCCAAAAAGATACAGGTATACCATGTAACAGAAAATGTGACAGCATTGACAAATGGTTGAGTGATTAATAAATAAATGGATGTTGTTCAGATTGGGCAAATCATATAACTTGAGATAGCACTTGGCCCACTTATCTCTGGAATTAGGCACAGCAAATAATGATGTTGAAATCTGATGATACAAACTATATGCAAGGTCCTAAGAAGACAGACAAATCAATAGTTGTAGTTTAATTTACACATAATTTATTTTGTAAGAAAATATAAATGTATACTCAGTGGAATGACTGTGAAGGGGACAGATGGACAGGGAAAACAATACATTCAAATACAGCATCCCATGAAACCCAGTGTGTAGTTCATATATAAAGCCATAGAAAAGATGAATTATAATTTAATTATAATAAATTGAACACAAAATAAAGACAGTAAGGTTGTGATAAATTTCTACAAGACACTGATTAGGCCCCCAATAGAATACTGTGTACTTACGCTAATCAGGGAAGTAACAAACCTGCAGTGAAGCTTCCCTCAAGGTTTAGGATCCAGACACAGAAGTCCTGCCTACCAAGAACTGGCAGCCAATCAGGCATTGGCAGCTCTTCTGTACTCAGCAGCAGCATCAAGGAGACAGCACCTGCTAGTACTACATCCACCTCAAGCTTCAAATCAAGGTGGGACCCAGGGAGTGATAGCATGGAAGGGTTTGCAGACCTGATGAACAAATAGCCTCTTATAACGTATGATTCTTTAGTTCTCCGCATCCTAGTACAAATTTTCAATATGTTTTTAAGAAGGAAAATTCTGAACTAGTATGCCAATTTGATTCCTCGTCACACTACCCACTCATAAAACCACCTGATGTCAGCACTGAGAGATTATACTAAATTCAGGCCATGCACATCAAAACTTGAAATTGGATATTAGTGACAAAGTAATTTACAGTAAAGCTTTGAAAAAAAATTACCTGCATTGATGGGGAATTTGAACTCTAATTTATAAGGTACACAATTTATCACAACAGCTTGCTAAACTAATCCAAGGATGTCAATACAAAACAGACAAAATTTTATATTCCAGCTCTGCAAAAAAAAGTTGTAAGTTGACTTATTTTAGTATCTGCAGTTGGTGGAGTAGCAAAGTAGTTTTAAAAAATGACTTGTGATCTCAACCAGATTTGGTTGCCCTTTCATATTTCATCTTCTGATCAACTGGCTTAGTATAATTCCAACAAGATGTACAATGTCATGGGACCTGAAATTTCCTTTTCGCACAAAGTAATCTCACATGGAAAACTGCAATAATAGATTCTGCTCTCACCATGTGAAGGAATATATCAGCTCCATTAACCGCCCGGTACCTCCTTGAATTGTATTCTCCAGCAGGTGTGAATTCAAGTTTTCATTTGATTTCTTTTTCAAGTGTTCTAAAAAAATGTTCCTATTATTTCATAATACATCATAAATTTAAATTCTTGTTTCCTTTCCTGGAGGCATTAACTCCTTGCAGGATACAACTGTAAGAACTGTAGCTGTCAGCCGTGCCTTGCCTAAATCTGTTACATGAAGATGAACTTTGAGACTGAATTTCAGCTGTTTTATTGCAATCAAATACAACTTTGCCCTATACAGGATGCCATAAACTTTCATCAGAATTAGCTAAATGACCCTGATGATCTTTAGATAAATTCTTCTTTCCTCGTGCCTGGAACCAACTGGAACACCCTACTGCTGTATCAGTTGAGATCAATTCAGTTGAGATCAGTTCAGGGAATGAATTGGGACTTTCTGGATTTTCATGATTTAGAGGCTACAAAGTAAGGGAAGTATTTCAGATAATATGCGACCACACCTGAAAACAAATCACTCCTTATTTAAAGATGGTCAGCCTTATTTAATATTCAGTGTGATTTCTCACTGTGCATTGCAATACAAATCTGCTAAGAGAATAGGGAAGACTGTCAGTTACATCAGACCATTAAAGGTTCTGAGGTGCCATATAGAAACAGATTTTGATGGCATAGAATTTATGGGGCTGCTAATTGTTGACACAATCATGAGACTCCAAAATCAGCTAATGATAAAACAATGACTGAAGCAGAAAATAAAATTTGTTAACAAATTATTGAACAATCTTCACCATATGTTTAAAGTCCAGTGCAGGGGAATTGCTGCAATGACTGATGGAGACAAGAGAAGTTTTGTATTCAAAAGCAGTTAATTCCCTCCACAATAACCTCACAACCATATACAAGGTAATTGGACCAATTACATATTTTGTAAAATATTGCCTGTGAAGTTGCTTTATATTTACTACAGCACATGCCAACTTTATAGATCATTAATTGTTTAATCATGGAATTAAGATCATAAGATCAAGAGAAGTACAAGCAGGAGTATGCCATTCAGCCAATGGAGTTTTCTTCATCATTCAATCAGGTTTTAGCTGATCTGATTGTGGCCATAACACATCATAGAATCCCTACAGGATTCTAGAAACAGGCCATTCAGCCCAACCAGTCCACACCAACCTCCGAAGAGCATCTCGCCCAGACTCACCACCTCTACCCTATCCCTGTAACCCCACATTCCCCATGGCTAATTCACCTAAACCTACACTTCCCTGGAGACTATGGGCAATTTTGTACGGCCAATCCACCTAAATCTGCACATTTTTGGACTGTGGGAGGAAACCAGAGCACCTGGAGAAAACCCACGCAGACACAGGGAGAATGTGCAAATTCCACACAGACAGTTGCTCGAGGCTGGAATTAGACTCAGGTCCCTGGCATTGTGTGGCAGCAGTGCTGACCACGGAGCCATCATGCCATCCCAGTCTGCAAAACGCTACTCATTCACAGATTAAAATCTATTCAGTTGAGTCTTCAACATATTCAAAGATCTAGCCACCACAGCTCATTGGGGAAGTGAACTCTAGATAGTAATGATCCTTGGGGAGTAGAAATCCCTCCTCATCTCTGTCTTAAATTGGAGACCGTTAAAAATGTACCCCATCAACCTAGATTCCCCCAAGAGGGAAATACTCTCTCAGCCTCTACTCTGTCAAGTGCCTTCAGAATTGTACGTGTAGATCACCTCTCATTCCTCATCCTTCTAACCCCAATAAGTACATTCCCAGCCTGTTCTTATAACGCAATCCCTTTATCCCAAAAACCAGCCTAGTGACCTTCTCTGAAATGATTCCAATGCAAGTATATCTCCCAAGGCAACCAAAGCTGTTCACACAATTCCAGTTGTGGTCTTACTAATGCCCTTTACTGTTGTAGCAAGACTTCCCTAATTTTACATTCCATCCATTTTCCAAGAAAGGTCAAGATTCTACACACCTTCCTGAATATTAGCTGTACCTGCTTATTGACTTTTTGTGATTCATCTACGAGGACGCTTAGTTTCGTCTGTGCTGCAGCATTCTGCAGTCTTTTGCTAATTAAGTAATATTCTGTATTTCTATTTTTTGTCAAAGTGCATTACCTCACTTTTTCCCACAATAAACTCCAATTGCCAAATTTCTGCCACTCACGCAACACATCTAAATTCATCTGCAAACTCTTTGAAGTCTTCCCTCAAGTTGCAGATGATGCTATGACAGTGAGGAAAGCAAGTGCGTCTGCAATACAGTCATCCCTTCATCATTTGATCTTAAACTGTTGCAATCTCAGCATAAATGTTGTAGCACTCCTTCATATACCAGCAGGTCAGACATTAAAGTTGCACATTACAATTTCAACCTTTGGCACACTTACAATAAAAGTTCTCACACTGAAGATTATTCAACCTAATGTTATCTATTTAATTACTGACACAGGATAGCAGGCTGCAAGGTGGACACTTGTCTCTCACATTATGCCTTCCATCAATTTGTTTCAAAAAACTTAAATCTTGCTTGTCAGTGGAATCAAATCCAAGGAAACAGATCTGTACTGGAAGAAGGTCTAGAAATTGTTGACTTTGCTAGAGCAGTTCATCTGAACAATTCTATCTCTGGCAAGAAAGGAGAGGTGAAACCAGAATCTCCAATGACGTTCTCCTCAGTTTATCTCACCCCTCCCTTTCTTCTCACAGACACATAAGCATAGATACAACTATACAATTATCATAGAATACATTGCAATGCACAATTTGTTTAAACAAATGCTGTAGATGCTTGAACTCAAATAAAGCAGAAAATGCCGGAAATATTATCAGGTCAGGCAGTACCTTAGGAAAAGGAAACCAGATTTAACATCATGTAGAGCTGGATGAACACAGCAGGCCAGGCAGCATCAGAGGAGCAGGAAAGCTGACGTTTTGGTTT
>NW_025976328.1:4269-7483 GCF_021869965.1 Rhincodon typus | reverse complement strand
ACATTGAGGCACTGCTTCAGAATGGACCCTTCGTACTCACCCACTGAGTGTGCTGACTACATGTACAGACTGTCCAAAATGTGAGCACTCCCTTGATTCTGACTCTCACAATGAGGTCCTCGCTCAGTACCAAAGCTCTGACAGTGAAGCACTTCCTCCAAACTGACCTGCTGACAACGAGGCCGTCCCTCAGGACTAAATTTCTGATATATCTGCAATACCTACGTACTGATCATCTAAACGTGTGCGACCCCTTCAATTCTTACCTTCTTACAATGAGACAGTGCCTCAGTAATGATCCCCTGACAATGAGGCAATGCCTCAGAACTGACCCACTTCGAGTGCTGCACTACCACAGAACTGACCATTTAAGCATGTGGCACACTACGATCTGACCCACTTACAATCAGGTACTGCCTCTGTATTGACCCTCTGACAATGATGCACACCCTCTGTACTGTACCTTTGACAAACAGGCACTGACTCAGCAATGACTCCGGACGATGAGGCATTCTATCGGGACTGAACATATGATATTAAGGCACCTGCTCAGTACTGACTATATGATAAGGAAGCATTCCCACAGCTCTAAACCACTGACAGTGCTGTAATATCTCAGGACTGACCATCCCATCATGTAACACTGTTTCAATTCTGACATCTGCACAATGAGGCACTGCCTCAGTCCTGACCCTCTGACAATAATACACTCCCACAGTTCTGACGGTCTGACAATGAGGCATTCATTCAATATTTACACTGTGATAGACCTGCAAAATCTCAGTGCTGGCTGTCCAATCATGAGGCACATTCTCAATTCTAACCCTGTTACAATGAGGTACTGCTTCAGTAGTGACCCTCTGCGTCTGTGTCATTTTAAACCTGATGTTATCTGTCTTCGGAAAGTCCACAAAAACATTTTGAAGTCAAAGTAATCCTTTGAAAGATGGTTAAGTAGTAACAGTGCCGTTTTATTGGTGTTTGTAATTAATTTCAGGTAATTTTTGGATACACCAAATCGCAAAATTACAGAAGGGGAAGGAGGCCATTTGGCCCATCATACCGAGTTGTCTCTATCATCTCATGAAAATCCTTTTTCCGCCTACCACCTGCACACCATTTTCATCCAATGCCCTCTGTACGTCTCCATTGAACCTCATTCATCACATTTACAGCAGTGCACTCCATAACCTTACAACACACTGTGTGATAAAGCTCTTCTCCGAGCAGGGACATCTTCTCCCTCTCATCTTCAGCCCACTCATGATTTCAAAAAACCTCAATTCCATCTCCTGTCAGCCTGCTGTTGAGAGAGAACAGTCCCAAACTCTTCAATCTATTCTTGTAGCTGAAGCTTTTCCTACCTGGAACCATTCTAGTAATAATCAGCACATCAATGCATTTGCCGTTTTCCTGTAATGTGCCGGCCACAACTGTGCATAATACTCCAGGTGAGATTTAACTTACCTTGCAGAAGTTCAATATCATCAACTTCTTACTCGTATACTTTATACCCCTAGTAATAAAGGATACATGCTTTATTTATTGCTCTCTCCAGCTGTACTGCTACCACCATTTCAACTGTGCATGTCCATACTCCTGTCTTACAGTGGTAGGAAAAACACTTGAAAGAAAAATTGCATCACCTTACACTTCTCTGCATTGTACCTCATCTTCCACCGATCTGACCACTCCATCAACTTTTCAATGCACTTTTGGAGTTCCATACTATTCTTCTCACAATTTACAATTCTCAAGTTTAATGGCATCTGCAAACTTGGAAATTGTCCCCTGCACACCACGATCAAGAGAATTAATTATCTATCAGGAACGACATACGTCCCAGTAGCAGCCCCTGGAGAATTCCACTACAAACCTACTTCCCAGCCTGAAAATAACCATTCACCAGTGTTGAAATATTGGACTGGACAAAGAGGAAGGCATTCTTTCTTTGAATAATGCCACAGGTTATTTGATATCCACTTCTGAATCTCATTGCATTATATATCCAGCAACGCAGCAATTTCTTGATAATGTCTGACGAGATCATACTCTGTAATAACCAGAATGACACATAAGACTACAATTGCCAAGCATCTGAGTCATTAACGCAACCTTCTGGGCCTCAGAAATGCCAAGTGGAAGTGCTTTGTGTGTACAATCTTTTATCAAATCCTTCAGCCAACAGAGCATCTGCCTCCAGGGCTGGAATGTCTTCACAAAAGTAATGTTTTTGCAGGGCTACCGGGAAAGAGAAGGGAAGTCTTCAAAGGACTGCAGTCAAAGTATGTTTGAGAGCTTTGATTCTATGGTAGTATGGTGGTGATTCAGTGGTTTGACAAAGTTCGCATGGTAGACTGGTTAACAAGGTTAGATCACATGGAATACAGGGAGAACGAGCCATCTGGATACAAAAATTGACGAGAAAGTCGGAGAGAGAATGGTGGTCGAGGGTTATTTTTCAGATTGAAGGCCTGTGACCACCGGGTTGGAGGGCTTGAGCTATAAGGAGAGGCTGAATAGGCTGGGGCCATTCTTCCTGGAGTGTCAGAGGGCGAGGAGGACCGGATGGAGGTTTATACAATCATGAGAGCATGGATAGGGTGAACAGCCAGGGTATTTTCCCCAAGGTAGGGGAGTCCTAAACTAGAGGTCATGTGTTTATTTTTACAGGAGCAGTTTTAAAAGGGACCTAATGGGCAACATTTTCATGCAGAGGGTGGCACATGTATGCAATAAGCTGCCAGTGGAATTGGTGAAGGATGGCACAATAACAACATTTCAGAGGCAAGTAAATAGGTCTACGATTAGGAAGGTTTGAAGGATATGGCCAAACGGAATAGATTAATTTTGGTTATCTGGTCAGTATGGACGAATTGGACCAAAGTGTTTGTTTTCATACTGTACATCTACGATTCAATGACTCCATGTTCCACTGACAATAAGTCACTTTCTCAGTAATATCCTCTCAGAACGAGGCGCTCCCACACTGCTCCAAATACCACAGTACCAACCCTCTTAATATGTGGCACTCCCCCAGTTCTAAACCATTGACCGTGACAAAATGCCTCTGGACTCACTCTCTAATCAGTTGGCACTCCCTCAATTCCAACACCTACACAATGAGGCGCTGCCTCAGTATTGACCCTCTGACTCCTACAGATTTGACTCACTGACAGTCCTGTATTGTTCGTCCTGACCCTTTAATCATTTC
>NW_025976328.1:0-4259 GCF_021869965.1 Rhincodon typus | reverse complement strand
AATTTTTATGCTGTTTTGACTAACATGCTTGTTTCACTCAGGTCAGCACTTCAGAAGTCCAAAATCTGAACTTCAACAAAAAACTCAAGTTTTGCTGTTGGTGAGACTAACATACTTACTTGAGTGAGATAAGCATTTCAGAAGTCAAACATCTCAGCTTCACCAAATGACTCAACTTTTGATGTTATTTTGACGAAAGTGCTTATTTCAGCGAGATAAGCATATCAGAAGACTAAAATCTCAACTTCACCAAAGGACATAACTTTTGATACTGTTTGGACAAAAAATGCTTATTTCAGTCAGATGAACACCACAGAAGTCAAAAATCTCAGCTTCATCAAATGACTTCATTTTTGATGCTGGCTCGACTAAAATGCTTATTTCAGTGAGTTAAGCACTTGAGAAGACTAAAATCTGAACTTACCAAATGACACAATTTTGGATGTCAGATTGACAAACATGCTCATTTCAGCGAGTTAAGCACTTCAGAAGATCAAAATCTCAACTTCACAAAATGACACAACTTCTGATGTTGTTTTGACTAACGTGCTTATTTTGGCGAGATAAACACAGCAAAAGACCAAAATCTGAACTTCACTAAATGATTTAAATTTTAATGTTGGATTGACTAACAGGCTTTCTCCAGTGAAACAAACACTTCAGAAGTGAAGAATCTAAACTTCTCCAAATTACACAACTTATGATGTTGTTTTGAGTAACATGCATACTTGATTGATTTAAGCACTTCAGAAGTCCAAAATAAGAACTTGAAAAAATGTCTCAAGTTTTGATGTTGTTGAGAGCAACATGCTTACTTGAGTGAGATAAGCACTTCAGAAGTCAAAACTCTCAACTTTACCAAATGACTTAATTTTTAATGCTGTTTTTACTGACATGCTTATTTCAGTGAGATACGCACTTCAGAAAACGAAAATCTGAACTTCACCAAATGAGTCAACTTTTGATGCTGGTTTGACTAAGATGCTTATTTCAGCGATTTAAGCACCTCAGAAGTCAACAATCTCAACTTCAACAAATGAATTAATTTTTAATGCTGTTTTGACTAACATGCTTATTTCACTCAGATAATGGCATCAGAAGACCAAATTCTGAACTTTACCAAATCAGTTAGTTTTTGCTGTTGGTTTGAATGACATGCTTACTCCATTGAGATAAGCACTTCCGAAGATCAAAATCTCAACTTCACCAAATGACACAACTTTTGATGTTGTTTTGACGAACGTGCTTATTTTGGCGAGATAAGCATAGCAGAAGACCAAAATCTCAACTTCAACAAGACACTCAACTTTTTATGCTGTTTTCACAACATGCTTATTTCAGTGAGATAAGCACTTCAGAAGACCAAAATCTGAACTTCACTAAATGATTCAAATTTTGATGTTGGATTGACTAACAGGCTTCCTCCAGTGAAACAAGCACTTCAGATGTGAAGAATCTAGACTTCACCAAATGACACAACTTTTGATGTTGTTTTGAGTAACATGCATATTTGAGTGATTTAAGCACCTCAGAAGGCCAAAATAAGAACTTGAAAAAATGTCTCAAGTTTTGATGTTGGTTGGACTAACATGCTTACTTGAGTGAGTTCAGCACTTCAGAAGTCAAAAATCTCAACGTCAACAAATGACTTAATTTTTAATGCTGTTTTGACTAACATGCTTATTTCACTCAGATAAGGACATCAGAAGACCAATATCTGAACTTTACCAAATGAGTTAGTTTTTGACGTTGTTTTGAATGACATGCTTACTTCATTGAGTAAGCACTTCAGAAGATCAAGTTGTCAACTTCACCAAATGACACAACTTTTGATGTTGTTTTGACGAACGTGCTTATTTCGGCGAGGTAAGCATAGCAGAAGACCAAAATTTCAACCTCAACAAGATGCTCAGCATTTCAGCTGTTTTGACAACATGCTTATTTCAGTGAGATAAGCACTTCAGAAGACCAAAATCTGAACTTCACTAAATGAGTCAAATTTTCATGTTGGATTGATTAACAGGCTTTCTCCAGTGAAATAAACACTTCAGAAGTGAAGAACCTCGAATTCACCAAATGACTCAACTTTTGATGTTGTTTTGACTGACATGCTCATGTCAGCGAGTTGAGCACTTCAGAAGGCTAAAATCTCAACTTCGCCAAATCACTCAACTTTTGATGCTGGTTGTATTATAATGCTTATTTCAGCCAGTTAATCTCTTCAGAACACCAAAACCTGAACTACATCAAATGACTGTAATTTTGATGATGGTTTGACTAACATTCTTATTTGATTGAGAGAAGCTTTTCAAAAGATCAAAATCTCAACTTCACCAGGTGACTCAACTTTTGATGTTGTTTTTACTTCCATGCTTATTTGAGTGAGATAAGCACTTCAGAAGGCAAAAATCTCAACTTCACCAAATGACATAATTTTTGATGATGATTGGATTAAAATTCTTATTTGAACGATATAAGCACTTCAGAAGACCAAAATCTCAACTTCAACAAGACACTCAACTTTTGATGCTGCTTTGACTAACATGTTTATTTCAATGGGAAAAGCACTTCAGAAGACCAAAATCTGAACTTCACTAAAAGACTCAAATTTTGATGTTGGATTGACTAACAGGCTTCCGCCAGTGAAATAAGCGCTTCAGAAGTGAAGAATCTCGACTTCACCAAATGACTCAACTTTTGATGTTGTTTTGAGTAGCATGCATATTTGAGTGACATAAACACTTCAGAGGTTGAAGTCTCAACTTCACCAGATGATTTCATGTTGATGCTGTTTTGACTAACATGGTCATTTCACTTCGATAATCACTTCAGAAGACCAAAATCTGAACTTCAACAAATGACTCAATTTTTGATGTTAGTTTGACGAACATGCTCATTTCACTTAAATAATCACTTCAGACGATCGAAATCGCAACTTCACCAGATGACTCAACTTTTGACGTTGTGTTGACTAACATGCTTCTGTCAGCGAGAAAAGCACTTCAGAATTCCAAAATCTGAACTTCACAAAATGATTCAAGTTTCGATGTTTGTTGGACTAACATTCTTATTTGAGTGAGATAAGCACTTCAGAATTCAAAAATCTCAATTTCATCAATTGACTTAAGTATTGATGCTGTTTTGACTAACACGCTTATTTCACTCAGATAATCACATCCGAAGACCAATATCTCACCTTCAACAAATGAATTGTTTTTTGATGTTGGTTTGAATGAAATGTTGATTTCTTGCAGATAAGCATGACAGAAGATCAAAAACTCAACTTGACCAAATGGCACAACTTTTGATTTTTTTTACTAACATGCATATTTGAGTGAAATAAGCACTTCTGAAGGCAATAATCTCAACTTCACCAAATGACTGAATTTTTAATGCTGGTTGGATTAAAATGCTTATTTCAGCGAGTTAAGCACTTCAGTAGACATAAATCTGAACTTCAGTAAACGACTCAAATTTTAATGCTGTTTTGACTAACGTTCTCATTTCAGCGAGATAAGCATATCAGAAAATCTCAACTTCACCAAAGGACATAACTTTTGATGCTGATTTGAGTAAAATGCTTATTTCAGTGAAATGAGCACTACAGAATTCAAAAATCTCAACTTCATTAAATGACTTGATTTTTGATGCTTGTTAGACTAAAATTTTTATTTCAGTGAGTTAAGCAGTTGAGAAGACTAAAATCTGAACTTCACCAAATGACGGAGTTTTTAATGTTGTTTTGACTAACATGCTTATTTGAGTGAGATAACCAATTCAGAATTCAAAGATCTCAACTTCACCAAATGACTCAACTTTTGATGTTGTTTTGAATAACATGCTAATTTCAGCGAGTTAATCACTTCAGAAGACCAAAATCTGAACTTCACCAAATGACTCACGTTTTGATGTTGGTTTGACTAACATGCTTGTCTAAGTGAGATAAACGCTTCAGAAGTCAAATATCTCAACTTCACCAAATGAGTTGGTTTTTGATGTTGGTTTTTGATGTTGGTTTGAATGACATGTTGATTTCTTTGCGATAAGCACGTCAGAAGGTCAAAATCTCAACTTCACCAAATAACTCAAATGTTGATGCTGCTTTGACTAACATGCATATTTGAATGAGATAAGCACTTCTGAAAGCAAAAATCTCAACTTCACCAAATGACTTAATTTTTAATACTGTTTTGACTGACGTGCTTATTTCAGTGAGATAAGCACTTTAGAAAACCAAAATCTGAACTTGACCAAATGAC
>NW_025976327.1:0-7483 GCF_021869965.1 Rhincodon typus | reverse complement strand
ATTAAATGCATGTTTTGCTTTCAATGCTGCTGTTGATGCATCCAGGCCATCAGCATTGTGGAACTTCCGCAGTATGCCTCAAAGAGTAAAATGTACTTGAAACAGTTTGTAAACTAGCAACTCAGCTGAGAACTGAAAGGATAATTCTTACCTCAGTTTCCGTGCACATTGTAGCACAGGCAACATGGGCCCAAACTAACAGAAAGTCGGGCAGCAAAATGAGTGGGTGATTCGGAACATGATAGCTCCGAGTAAAAAATCCACCAGATACGGGAATATGCTAATAGTCCATGTTTCAAAGTGTGTTCACCATTAATTTTGCAATATGCAAAAATGCATAACAATGACCTTTAAAGAGTTAAACCACATTTGTTTTGTCCTAGTTTTGTTGCAACAGTCCCAGCGCTGCCAAGGTCAGATGGTTAGAAACGATTTGATTTATTGATTAGTGCAGCGAGGTAGGCAATGTGACTCCTGCATTTAAATGTCGAGAAAAACATTCTTGCGCTGAACTGCTATCATTATCTTATAATGACGATATAGTGAAATAATTTTATTTCATTTTAGCTGGGGGGACAGTGAACCCTCATATAGATTCTATCTGATATGTTTTGCCCAAGAATCTGACACGAAGGTTAGGGCTAACCTAACAAAAACAAACTTGTCACTTGAGCAAGAATTGGTCTATCTGCAAGTCAGAACTTTAGCTTTGGTGCCAAAACAACAATCAATCCATAGGAAACTGCTACGAGTTCATTGTTGAATGTTAGAGAAAAAAATCATCAATTCAATCTTAGTCCTATGACATCCTAAAGTTCTTCATTTGCAGGTATGAACACGGTGAAGCACCTTTATGAGAAACAGGGCAGCAGGTCAGTCCTGCTGGATTCTCAATGAAAGTTAAAATTTGAACTGCACTGTTAGACTGAAATGATCCAATCTGTGTACAGCCAGAGATTACACCACTACTATTGAAAACCAATGCCTGATTTCTGGAGTCAGATTGAAATAAATAGAAGTTACATAGATAACACTATTTTCTTCATTTCTTAAAGTTATTTCTTAAACAAAGGCAGAAATGTCTGAATTGTACATATGTTGTGGTTTGATTGAATAAGTGAAACAGTGATGTCTTTAGCTATTACGCATCAGTGAGAGCTATGCATGTATGCATCATGTCTGTCCTTCTTTTCTTCTGACCTCCTTTCCAAGGCAGGGCCCATGATTTTCCATTGGATTGGTCTGTGCTTATGAGCAAAGTGCTGTAGTGGTTGGACGTTGTTTTCTGTAAGACAGATGACCAGGAAACTCTCTTGCTCCTACCACCTGCCAGCAGGCATTTTGGAAGGATTTGCAGGCCGATAAAAAGCTGTTTGCTCACAATATGGACGTACCTGCCATGGCCATCAATTCCTGACATAGGACTTGACCTGGAGCTGCTATCCCAGATATAGGAACTCTACCATTGTGCCACAAGATCACCTCATTTCATCATCTATCAGGGTGGTACAGGTAGTTCTGGTATAACATGTGTTTTGTTAATGCAAATTGGCTGTAGCGCGATTGAGTGATGGATGCTGTTTGCATAATGCAAACTTTCTGCTGTACAGGTATAGCGATTTCCTTATAATGCAATTTTCTACAGCAACTTTCTATAGCACGATTTTCCAATGTGCAAGGTCACACAAGAACGCAACTATCGTGTTATAGGAGAACTATCGGTATGGTAGCTCAGTGGTTAGCACTGCTAGCTCACAGTGCCAGGGACCCATGTTTGATTCCACCCTCAGGCGACTGTCTGTGTGGTGTTTGCACATTCTCCCTTGTGTCTGCGTGGGTTTCGCCAGATTCATCCCACTGTCCAATGATGTGCAGGTTAGATGGATTGCCCATGCTAAATTGCTCATAGTGTTCAGGGATGTGCAGACTAGGTGGATTAGCCATGGGAAATGCAGGGATGGGGTGAGTCTGGGTGGGATGCTCTTTGGAGGGTCAGTGTAGACTTGATGGGCTGAATGGCCTGCTTCCATGTTGCAGGGATCATGTACTCGGACAATAATGAACACGAATGGAAGTTGCGGAGTTGGAATTTAACTCATCCAAATCAACAAGTGATTTTTACTCCATGAAGATCTATTTCAGACAGGAAACATCAGTTTTGGTAAGAAGTATTCTATACAGCAAGGCCTACCTTTAATCCATGGTTGTGTTATACACAGACTTGTTTCAAGTAATTATCTTCCACGTGCTGGCTCCTTCACAGTAAATGAACTCTCTTCTATGTAAGTTTAGTTACAGACAGTTTTTTAGTCAGCCTTTTTGACTGCTACAACTCACTGCACATATTGGACCCTGGCCTTAATTTCACTGCATGTGACAAATCAATTTTAATTAACATTTTGTTGTCCAGCTTGTAATTCTTGACAGTTGGATTTTGATCATTCATCCTTGAACACAATACGTACAAAGAGCTGGGAATTGCATTGTGCCAATTTGATTATTAGATGTGTTTGATCCAGGAAGTATTGAGAAGAAACAATTATTTCAATGCAATAGATAGGTATTTTAAATGTTAAACTGTTTAAAAAACATCTCTCCTTAAAATTTCTTATTTGAACATATAGTATTTAATGCTCAAAAGTTCAACATTTTAAAGGAATCTGTCTGATAAAACCTAACTTTTCACCACAAGAGGACTATCACAGTGAGTATCACAATCTTAGGTTGATAATTCTCACAAATTAACAGCTTCATCACCAGGCTGCTTTAGACAGCAAATGAAGCTATTGTCAATGTTCCATTTTAATTCTGAGATTGATAGATTTTTGCTGACCAAGACTATTAAGGACTGCAGACAAAAGGCAGCTATACGGATTCAGGACACAGACTAACCGCAACAAAAGTTGCAAAGGGTGAACTGCCTTACTTATGTTCCTACATTTTCTTTTAGTTGTGCTATGCTTTTGAAAGCCAAGATTTGCCACATACTATTTTGTAACATTCAACTCGGGTGTCATGGAGCAGTTCACAACTCATTGAAGTGCAAAGGTTGTATTTAGTCCCATATTCTTATCTTTTGCTGCTCCATCTTTTCATTCCATTTGATTAAGGAAGTTATCATTCACAAAAGGATCGTTAAAAATATCCATTAAGGCACTGAGTCTCTGATCATAATTCCTCATTCGAGTTTTACCATCCAGTTTTGTAAGCTCGTTTTGGTGTGTGTCTAATTTACTTGCTTACTTACTTAATAATGAGATATGGTTTACCATGAGACATGGTTCATTATGGTTGAAACACAAGATATATACGCCAATTCTATGAAACACTTTTCCCTCTAATTTCCTGAATAACCTTACAGCTCTTAATTTACTATGTTCTCACATTGGTTTAAAATCCACTTTGGAAGCACAAGATGAGAGTAAAGTGGACAGTGAACAAGGTTATCTAAGGGTACAATGGGATCTTGATCAGCTGGGCCAATGGGCCGAAGAGTGGCAGATGGTGTTTAATTTAGATAAATGTGAGGTGTTGCATTTTGGCACGTACACAGTAGGGGCCTGGGGAGTGTTGTTGAACAGAGAGACCTAGGGATTCAGGTACTTAGTTCCTTGAAAGTGGAGTCGCAGGTAGACGGAGTGGGAAAGGCAACATTTGGCATGCTTGCCTTCATTTGTCAGAACATGGAGTATAGGAGTTGGACGTCATGTTGAAGCTGTACTGGACATTGGTGAGGCCGCTTTTGGAGTACTGCAGACAGTTCTGATCACCCTGCTCTAGAAACGATATCATTAAATTGAAAAGGATGTGTAGAAGATCTGCAAGGATGTTACTGGGACTAGAGGGTTTGAGTTATAAAGAGAGGCTGGAGAGGCTGGGATTTTTCTCCTTAGAGTGTAGGAGGTTGTGGGTAGACTTTACAGAGGTTATAAAATCATGAGGGGGCTAGATAAGGTGAATAGCCAAGGTATTTTCCCTTGGAGAGGGGAATTCAAGATTAGAGGGTGTAGGTTTAAGGTGAAAGGGGGAAGATTTGCAACTTTTTGATGAGCAACTTTTTCACACAGAGGGTGGTGTGTACATAGAATGAACTGCCAGAGGAAGTGATAGATGCAGGTACAGTTACAACATTTAAAAAATATTTGTACAGGTACATGGATAGGAAAGGTTTAGAGGGATATGGGCCAAATGCAGGCAAATGGGACTACTTTAGTTTGGGAGACCTGGTTGGCATGGACGGATTGGACTGAAGGGTCTGTTTCTGTGCTGTAGGTCTCTATGACTCCAAGTTTATACCAGATGGCCGAACTGAGGTTGGGGCTGTTCTTCTCACTCTCAAAGTTCCTGCTTCTTCTGCTGATGTTGGCTCTGAAGTTTCAGCCCTTCTGATTCGAGTGGCCCCTTTAAACCCAGTTCTCTGGGTCATCCCCAAGTACAGTGGCTTACTATCGTTTATACGTCAGCATGGTAACTGACAAATGGATTCCTCCTATATAGTTACCGCAGTTTGATACAACAATGTAATTAGCATAATTCTTTTACTGCACGTTAATGAGTTTCTGTACCAAGAAGAGGTGTTACAATTGGATATTGTAATTTCTGCAATTGACTGAGACAATTCTAGGAGCCAGGCTGTCTCAAAAACAATTCTACTGAAACTCCGATCTATGGTTCCATCCAAAACCTAGCAGCATTTGTCTCTTCGACACCTATTCAATATAATAAATCAAGGTAAATGGCTTGCATAGCTGTGTGGTCAAATCTAATCTGACAGTGAATTCTGCAAGCTTCCTAGCTCACAATCTCAGCTCCCTTCCCAGTATGCTGTTCATTTGGCCAATATTGTTTTTAGTATCCCAAAAGAGCGGTTACTTTATTTAAAAGGACATTCCATTACCTACAATTTACATCCAGTGTGGCAGCCGCCCAAGTTGGCTTGTCAAACTGTCTTCCATCAACCAATTTAGAACAAGTTATCATTTAACAGTCTTATTATGAGGATCCAATGGTGAGCAAGAAATTGAGTCTTACTTATAAGCCATTAAAGAGGGTGGCCATCTGAGGCATATAATTGGGAAAGTCAGAAGTCACATGACACCAGGTAATAGTCCAACAAGTTCATTTGAATCACAAGCTTTCAGAGCACAGCCCCTTTGACAGGTGCAGTGAGGGAGTAGAGCACACAGACATAGAATTTATAGACAAAGAATTCAAAAGATCATACAACTGGTGTAAGTGGAATGTTGGATAATAAGTCTCTGCAGATGACCAAGAGTGTTAGATGGTGAGTAAAGTGTCAACAGCTGAATAACAAGTGAAAAGATGACCTATAATCTGATTAAGTGAGGCAGAGAGATAATTATAAAAGATTAAAAATGAAGTGGTGCTAGAGACAAACTAAATGACTGGAATAACATTATAGATGTGAATCACAAACTAATTAAGGTAGAGGGATTATAACAATTTATCAAGGTGATGCTGTCAAAACAGAACAGTAAGGAAGATTTTACAGATACAGAACAATGTGGTGAGGACATTTGTAGCGTGACATGAACCCAAGCTCATGGTGGAGGCTGTCTGCATGGGTATGGAACTTGGCTATCAGTCTCTGCTCGGCGATTCTACGTTATTGTGTATCTCGAAGTCTGCCTTGGAGGACACTTACCCAAGGATCCGAGGCCGAATGTCCTCGACCGCTGGAGTGTTCGCTTGATCTCTCTGCCGATACATTCTATTTCTGTGTGCTCTACTCTCTCACTGCACCTGATGAAGGGACTGTGCTCCGAAAGCTTGTGCTTTCAAATAAACTTGTACTATAACCTGGTGTCGTGTGACTACTGACTTTGTCCACCCCGGTCCAACACCAGAACCTTGACATCACCTATAATTGAGAGTCATAGAAAGCTGGTTTTAAACATCAAGTGTGTAAATTAGTTTTATAAGTTGTTCGTAGGCAGTGTAAATATTAGGCATCATAAAGGTAGTTCAGTTATGTCACAGTAACTGAGCAGGATCTATCTTGTGTAAATGATTTTACAAATTAGATCAGTGATTGATTAATTTAACTGATTGGCCTGGATTGTTAATTATATTAGATAGTTGGTCTATTGAGCACTCAACTTCATTCTGAACCTCTGGTGTAAATGAATTGGTTCTTCAACATCTTGGCTATTGTTGTGATAGCGTCCCTTCCTCGGGGTGAGGAGACCTTTGTTAAAATCCCACCTCACTCCAGAAGTACGTAATAACATTTCTGATCACATTAATTAGAAAGTATCTACCTCTTTTACACTGACTGAGGTCCCACCTACTTGACATGTCCCCTCACCTGAAGCATGGTACCCCTCAGGTTAAATCACCACCAGTCATCTCTCTGTCTCTGTCTCTGTCTCTGTCTCTGTAGTGAGACAGCAGCCCTCTGTGACTGTGGCAACTTTTACTTTATATTTTTATTAGCTAAACTAATGACTTTGCTAATGTTATTTAGGGAAGGAAACTGCCAACCATACCTGGTCTGGTCTAGATGTGACTCCAGACCCAAGCAATGTGGTTGACTCTCACTGCTATCTGGGCAATTAGGGACAGGCAATAAAATGATGGCCTACTTATGGATGTTCATATTCCCATGAATGAATAATTTTTATAAAAAGGTGGCTTAGATGGTTTTTGTTTTTTGTGCCATAGTGGTAGTGTCCCTGTCTCTGAATCAGAAGTCCTAATTGCTTCAGTGGTGTATCATAACTCTTCTGAATGGTTGATTAAAAATATCTATATGTACTTAGTGTCCCTTCAGATGCTCCCTAATTCTATTGGTCTATTGGAATTGCTCAAGTTCCTGTTCATGAATAATTTTTTAGAAAGATGGTTTAGATCTCACCTTCCTGATCTTGGATACATGCTACATGCAAGATTTTGAGTTGGTACACTTTAATTCCTGCAAATCTCTCTCTCTCTTTCTCAGAGATGCACTTGCAATTTCACAGAATTATCCATCTGTGTGTATTGAATGAGGTACAGTAAAATAATTGGATCTAAACTGAAGATCTGAGAACTGAGGCTAACTTTTAGTGCAAAAAGCACAAACTTAAATATCCTTAATTGACTGATGTCTGTATGATTGGCTACACCTAAAAAAGATGGGTTTTGTGCTCTTGTGTCACCGTGGTAGTGTCCCTGCCTCTGAGTCATAAGTCCTACCCGTTGCAGAGGTGTATCATAACTCTTCTGAATGGTTGATTCAAAATATTTCTATATGTTTAATATCCCCTCAGATGCTCCTTAATCATATTAGTCTTTTAGAATAATCCTTCAAATCTGTCAATGTCAATCACGTCACGCATGCTTATTGAGATAGTAGGAACTGCCGATGCTGGAGAATCTGAGATAACAAGGTGTAGAGCTGGATGAACACAGCAGGCCAAGCAGCATCAGAGGAGCAGGAAAGCTGACGTTTCTGAAGAAGGGTCTCGACCCGAAACGTCAG
>NW_025976326.1:1788-7483 GCF_021869965.1 Rhincodon typus | reverse complement strand
GTGGAAAGTTCTTTACGCAGAGGGTGGTGGGTGCCTGGAACGCGTTGCCAGCGGAGGTGATAGAGGCAGGCACGATAGCGTCATTTAAGATGTATCTAGACAGATACATGAATGGGCAGGGAGCAAAGGGATACAGCTCCTTGGAAAATAGGCGACAGGTTTAGATAGAGGATCTGGATCAGCGCAGGCTTGGAGGGCTGAAGGGCCTGTTCCTGTGCTGCAATTTTCTTTGTTCTTTGTTTTTTGATATGGGATGGGTGGGGGTGTAGGATATGGGGGTAGGCGTTGGGGGTTAGGATTTGGGGTGGGGGATAGGATATGGGGGTGGGGGCGTAGGATATGGGAGTGGGGGGGGAGGGGAGGGTGTGGGGAGGATGGGGAGGGGTTGGAATGGGTTGTGGGGCGATGGGGAGGGGACAGGGTGTTTCTCCATGTGTTTCATCTTCCTATCTTGTCTGCTCCCCCAGTATCCTCATGTCCTCTCCTCATTTATCTACCTCTTGTCACTCACCCCAACTCCTTGTCTCCCCCAATCTCCTCGTCCTCCTTCCCATTCCCACGTCTCCCTGGCAATCACCTCATTGCCCTCAGGTACTCCTTCCCCTCCCGTCCCCTCATCTCCCTCTTCCCACCCATCATCTGCTCCTGCCACCCCCCCTTGCCATGCCTTACCCTCCACTCCCCCACTGGATTACACCTTTCCCTCGTGTTTACCCACCTTATCTGGATCTACCCCACCCCCTCCTTGTCAACACACCCTCCTCCTCCTCCTCATCTGCCATCTCCTTTGTTCCTTTCCCCTTTTTCCCTCGTGTTCAGCAATAGATCACACCTTCCCTTCTTTTTGTGCCCACACTGTATCCACCGCACTCTGCACCCTGCACCCCCATCATCCTGTTCCCCTCATCCTACCCCTTCTACTTCTCTCTGCCTCTCTCCCTCAGTCTCTCTCACCACCCTCCATTTCCCTTTCTCTCTCCCTCCCCCTCCGTCTGCCTCCCCTCCCCAACCCTCCGTCTGCCACCCCCTCCCCCTCCGTCTGTCTGCCTCCCCCGCCCTTCTGTCTGCCTTCCGTCTGCCCTCCCCCCACCTTCCATCTGCCTCTCCCCCCCACCTTCCATCTACCTCTCCCCACCCCCCACTTCCGTCTGCCTCCCCCTCTCCCCACCCTCTTTCTCTTCCCCTTCCATCTCACACTTTCTCTCCCACGGTCTGTGCAGTTTCCACATTCTTCCCAGGTCTGCATGGGTTTCCTCTGGATGCTCCGGTTTCCTCCCACAGTGCAGGATAGAGTGGATTGGCCACATTAAATTGCCACGTTGTGTTCAAGGATGTGCAGGCTTGGTGGATTAGCCATGGGAAATGCAGGGTTACAGGGATAGGGTTTGTGTGGGATATTCTTTGGAGGGTTGGCTTGATGGCCTGCTTCCACACTATAGGGGTTTTATGGTCTCTCTCTCTCTCTCTCTCTCTCTCTCTCTCTCTCTTTCGCCCTACTGTTTCTGTCTGTCTCTCTCCCTCTCTCGGTCTCTTTCCATCTTTCTCTCTTTCTGTCTCCCTCACCGCCAAACTCCCAGTTCATTTCAGGTTCCCAAAGTTGCGAAGGATATTAGTTGGCATGACTGTTAAGAGTGGGTTTAAAAGCCAGCAGAGAGGATGTTAAAATGTTAGTAATTGATAAGACAGCGTGTGAGAGTAAACTGGCTCTGAAAACAGAAATACATTCTCCGAGCCAGAAGGAAGAGAGTGGCTAAAGTAAACCTCGGTCCTCTCGGTACGAGGGGCCGGGAGATGTGACAAAGGGCATTTTCACCTAGAGGGTGGTGGGAACTCGCTGCCTACTTAGATGGGCAGGGTATGATCAGGCATGTGTGGATGTATGAAACGGAAATGGTGTGTTTTTCAAGGCTGTAACTTGGAGGGTAGATCGGGGGAATAGCAGATGTGGTAAATCCCAATTTCCATCAGGCATTAAATAAGGTGCCACAGGCAAGATACGGGCTCGGGGAATTGGAATGACATATTAGCTTGAATGGAGGATTGATTAATGAAAGAAAGCAGAGAGCTGTGACAAATGGGATGTTCTGACCATTGGAGTGTTGCAAAACACTGTGCGGATGCCTGAGTTATGTACAATACATTAATAACATAAACATGGAGACCAGGAGTGATGTATCTAAGTTTACTGATGATACAAAGCTACGTGTGAATGCAAGAAGGACACAAAGAGGTTGCAAAGTGAAATCAACTGGTTAAAAGGGTGGGTAAAAAGCTGGCAGATGCAGTGTAATGTCAACAGGTGTGAGATTATTTGGCCTTAGAAAAGCAGCATTTTTGTTTTAAAAGAGACTGAAACTTGTAACCATTTGGAGCACAGCCCCATAATTCTTCATCCTGCTAGTCATTAGAAATCTATCAAACTCTACCTTAAAAACTGAGCTTCCACAGCGGTCTGTGCAAGAGAAATCCAAAGGATCGCAACCATCTGAATGAAATAATTCCTCCTCATTTCACTCCTAAGTGGCTTCCCCTAAACAGCAACAACTTTGTCAATCTTATCTGACCGTCCTAATCCTGTTCACACCCCCTCTCCCAATCAAATCTCCTCTCCTTCTCCAAGAATAATACCCTCCTACAGGGGGTGGGGGGGTCCCAACCCCATCCTAGACCTGACCCTGATGCTCAAACCCCCTCATCCCACATCCCATTCTGGTGAATTCTTCGTTTGATGACCCTCATGTCCTTCCCTAAAATGTGGCGACCGGAAATAGATGCAGTGCTGTAGAGTCATACAGCATGGAAATAGACTCCTCACTCCAACTCATCGATGCTAATCGGGTTTCCCAAACTGAACTGGTCACATTTCCCTGTGTTCAGCCCATATCCCTTGAAACCCTTCCTATCCGTGTACCTGTCCAAATGTCTTTTAAATGTTGTAACTGTACCTGTGTCTACCACTTCCATTCCATTTATGCACCACTGTCTGTGTGAAAACATTGACCTTCAGGTCCCTTTTAAATCTTTCTCCTCTCACTTTAAACCTGTGCCCTCTAGTTTCGAACTCCCTCACCCTAGGGAAAAGACCTTGGCTATTCAAAATAAAAACTGAAAGAACTGTGGATGCTGGAAACCAGAAACAAAAACAGAAATTGCTGGAGAAGCTCAGCAGGTCTGGCAGCGTATGTGGATAGAAATCAGGGTTAACATTTCAGGTCCAGTGACCCTTCCTCAGAACTGATGATAGCTAGGTAAAAATTGCTTATTCTGCAGAACATAGTATGGGGGGAGAGGGTAAGGAGCAAATGATAGGTGGAGATAGAACCCAAAGGGAGAGAACAGTTGGACAGACAAAGGAGTGGATAACGTTCTGGCTCAAGAGGGTGAAAAGCTATTAATGGAGACAATTAGTGGCTAACAATGCGTTGTGTATAAAGCAGACCATGTGATAACAAGAGATAACACAGTATGGAGCTGGATGAACACAGCAGGTCAGGCAGCATCAGAGGAGCAGGAAAGCTGACGTTTTGGGTTGGGAACCTTCTACAGAGATGTTGGCCAGACACCATGGTGGTGTGTTGAAGTGGAAGGCAGCTGGAAGCTCAGGGTCTTTTTTCCGGGCAGAATGTAGGTTTTCTGCAAGTAGTCACCTTTACTATTCACCTTATCTGTGCCTCTCATGATTTTATAAACCTCTATAAGGTCACCCCTCAACCTCCTATGCTCTAGGGGAGAAAAAGTCCCAGGCTATCCAGCCCTTCCCCATAACTCAAATCCTCCAATCCCAGTAACATCCTTGTAAGTCTTTTCTGTACCCTTTCCAATTTAATAGCTAAAACCATTTCTGAATGTACAGTTGCCTCTGCGATCTCCACTTTTACTGACAGTTTGTCAGACTCCTCTTTCTATAAAAATGCCCAGACAGAAAGAGAGTTGGGGCAAAAGATCAGCCTGAATGGCAGAGCAGACTCGAGCTGAAGGAGCCTACTTCTCATCCACATAGCATGTAGGTCAGACAGGATAAATGCAGGAAGGATGTTCCTGCAAATATGGGTGGGGGGAGTCCAGAACTGGGGGTGGGGGTCACAGTCGAAAGGAGACTAGGTAGGACTGAGATGAGGAGAAATGTCTTCACCCAGAGAGTGGGGAGCCTGTAGAATTCACTGCCAAAGAGACCTGACTAGGCTTTTAATTGCCTTAAAGTTTCCTGGGTAACTCTTAAGTTATCGGAAGCTGAACCCTCTTGAATTTTCCAAGATTAAGGGCTGTTCTCGGAGGGCATGTGCCCTGGTGTAATTGTCCTTCAGTCTTCAATTTCTGTTGCGTCTGGGATTCTGCAGGTCCTAATACTCCTCTTTGGTCTGCAGTAACTCTCTGACCATTAGTTGAAGCAAGGGAGACATGAGAGGAAATGTTACCACGCAGCGACAGACTAGGATCGGGAATGTGCTGCCTGAGATGCAGCTTCGATGGAGGCATTTGAGATGGAATTGGATTATAATCTGAAAAGGGAGAGTGCGCAGGTTCATGGGGGTGAAGACAGGAACGGCTAACTCAGACTTGATGGGCTGAATGGCCACCTTGCGTGCTGTAAACGTTCTGACCTGTGGTTCCTCTCTCTCTCTCTCTCCGCACCATCCCCAGTGAACGTGGTGGAGGCCCTGCAGGAGTTCTGGCAGATGAAGCACAGCCGAGGGGCAGAGCTGAGGAACGGCGCCCTGGTGGTGTATGAGATGGTGCCCTCCAGCAGCCCCCCGTACGTCTGCTACGTCACCCTGCCAGGGGGCAGCTGCTTCGGTAGTTTCCAGGTATGGCGCCCGCTTACTGTGCCAAGCGATGTGAGCCTGCGCTGTGAGCCCCGATGAGTGCCTCCGGCCAGAAGGAGAGCCGGCGGCCTCGGTGCCAACTTGGCGGTGGCGCTGCCGGGTGCCAGCTGTGCCGCACGTCACCTGCTTGCTGTTCGGTGTTGTAAAAGTTTGTTTCGGATTCTCGCAGCTGTGCCAGACCAAGGCGGAGGGCAGACGCAGTGCGGCCAAGATTGCCCTGATGAATTCTGTCTTCAACGAGCACCCATCGCGCAGGATCAACGACAGCTTCATCGAGAAGAGTGTGTCCGAGGCCCTGGCTTCCTTCAAAGTGAGTACTGCAGTGTTGTCTGGGGTGGGGAGGGGGGGAGGTTTGCTGCTGCTGGGATGGTGAAAGATGGAAGGGCCACTCTGCCCATCTGCCTGAAAACCCTCCCTGGAACACTGCACTGGGTCATGGAGTTAAGCTGCCTCATTACTGCAATCCACGGTTGGCTAGGGAAAGGAGGAATCCCGAGAGCTTCACGCGGGTGGCGAATCCAATCATCACCCAGCAGGAAGGGGCTACTCAGCCGATCGTGTCTGTACAAGGTCCAATGGAGGGCCCCCTCTGTCCCCCACTCAGACCTGCAGCATTGACCCCCGTTGGAAATGCACCGATTTGATGATCTGGCCCTTAAGGAGGCTCAGTTGATCCTGATTGTAACTCGCAGAGTTTGAGACTCGGTCTCCACAACCACCCTCTGTTTCTGACCTTTCCACAGGGGAACAAGGACGAGGCTGACATTTCCAATACTGGCATTGGAGCCTTCCGATTCATGCTGGAGTCCAACAGAGGGAAGTCCATGCTGGAATTTCAGGTAAAGCTGGGGCTTGGGAGAGGGGCAGAGAGG
>NW_025976326.1:1448-1688 GCF_021869965.1 Rhincodon typus | reverse complement strand
GGGGGTGCGTGGTTTGTGAGATACTGCGATGGTGTCATTCCTGCTCCTCTCACTGTGAATTTGTTCCAGGAGCTGATGACGGTATTCCAACTCCTGCATTGGAATGGCAGCCTGAAGGCAATGAGGGAACGGCAATGTTCTCGCCAGGTAACTCCTCCCTGTGCCAGCATGGCCCTGGCAGTGCCAGAACATGCCTGATCCCCGGGTGAGGAGGTGTGTGTGTGTGGCGTCCCCAGGAGA
>NW_025976326.1:0-1299 GCF_021869965.1 Rhincodon typus | reverse complement strand
CGCGCGCTGCGTGACCGGATGGTGAGGGGGGGGTGGTGTGTGTGTGTGTGTGTGCGCGCGCATGCAGCGTGTCCGGGTGAGGGGGTGTGTGTGTGCGTGCGCGGCATGCCCGGGTGAGGGGGTGTGTGTGCGCGCGCGGCATGCCCGGGTGAGGGGGTGTGTGTGCGCGCGCATGCGCGCAGCGTGTCCGGGTGAGGGGGTGTGTGTGCGCGTTGTGCGTGCAGCGTGTCCAGGTGAGGGGGGTGGTGAGTGCACGCGCGCGTGTGTGGTGTGCCCAGGTGCGGGGGGGGGGTGTGTGTGTGTGTGTGCGCGCGGCATGCCCTGGTGAGGGGGATATGGGGGTGTGTGGTCTTTCCAATTCAGGGCTTGGGGCGATGCCACCTGCCTGGTTGTGTGGGGGTCGGCCTCCCACCAGCAATGTCACTGACCTGGACGCCGTCTCCTCTTCCTCCTGCAGGAGGTGCTGGCTCACTACTCCCACAGGGCCCTGGACGATGACATGCGTAGCCACATGGCGACAGAGTGGGTGAGCCGGGAGCACGTGATGCCGGGAATAATCAGCCGGGAGCATGCCATCGCAGAGCAGGAGCTGGAGGAGGCCCGGCTGGCAGGGAAAGAACTGCGCTTTTACAAAGAGAAGAAGGACATCCTGGTGCTGGCCATGGGACAAATGGGTCCGAAACACACCACCAACTGCTGAGGCTCCCCAGTGCCCCGCCTGGCCAAGCAGCCGGGCACCTGGACTCAGCTAGTGGCCTGCCTCCCAGGGGGTTTACACTGCTTCATATTTAGTGGGCACTTGCAGCTGTCTCAACTGTATTCTTCACCTTCTCTCGTTCTTTTCTCTTTTCCTGATCACGCCAAATTGTTCGGGCAGCTCTTTGGAGCTAAAAGGGACACCGTGACTGCAATGCGTCTGGACTCGCCAGGCCTCATTGCCCCTGTCAGGCCAGGAAGGTAGTTCCCAAATCATAGGAGGCCATGAGGTTGATACATCTGATGGTCTCCAGCCCTGTGTTTGTCACTTCCTATTTACTGTAACCTTTAATGTTTTCTTGCCTTTTCTAAGACTTCAATCATCAGCAAAACGCTGAAAAGCCTGAAGTGAGTGAGTCTCACTACAGAGAGAGCATTAGAACTGAGATGATCAGATTGAAACAGTCAGGGTGGATGCAGGAAGAATGGTTCTCCACCACCCCCACCCCCCTACTCCCCTCCCCTCCCCCCCCCCCCCCCCCCCCCCCCCCCCTCCCAGCTGGTGGGTTTTGGGGACAGGGTGTCTCAAACCAGGGGACACGG
>NW_025976325.1:0-7484 GCF_021869965.1 Rhincodon typus | reverse complement strand
CATGGACACCGAGATCTTTCTGCTCATCCACACTACCAAGAATCTTACCATTAGCCCAGTACTCTGTATTCCTGTTACTCCTTCCAAAGTGAATCACCTCACACTTTTCCGCATTAAACTCCATTTGCCACCTCTCAGCCCAACTCTGCAGCTTATCTATGTCCCTCTGTAACCTACAACATCCTTCCGCACTATCCACAACTCCACCGACTTTGGTGTCATCCGCAAATTTACTAACCCATCCTTCTACGCCCTCATCCAGGTCATTTATAAAAATGACAAACAGCAGTGGCCCCAAAACAGATCCTTGAGGTACACCACTAGTAACTGAACTCCAGGATGAACATTTCCCATCAACCACCACCCTCTGTCTTCTTACAGCTAGCCAATTTCTGATCCAAACCGCCAAATCACCCTCAATCCCATGCCTCCGTATTTTCTGCAATAGCCTACCATGGGGAACCTTATCAAACGCTTTACTGAAATCCAAATACACCACATCAACCGCTTTACCCTCATCCACCTGTTTGGTCACCTTCTCAAAGAACTCAATAAGGTTTGTGAGGCAGGACGTACCCTTCACAAAACCGTGTTGACTATCCCTAATCAAATTATTCCTTTCTAGATGATTATAAATCCTATCTCTTATAATCCTTTCCAACACTTTACCCACAACCGAAGTAAGGCTCACTGGTCTATAATTACCAGGGTTGTCTCTACTCCCCTTCTTGAACAAGGGGACAACATTTGCTATCCTCCAGTCTTCTGGCACTATTCCTGAAGACAATGACGACATAAAGATCAAAGCCAAAGGCTCTGCAATCTCCTCTCTAGCTTCCCAGAGAATCCTAGGATAAATCCCATCCGGCCCAGGGGACTTATCTATTTTCACACCTTCCAGAATTGCTAACACCTCCTCCTTATGAACCTCAATCCCATCTAGTCTAATAGACTGTATCTCAGTATTCTCCTCAACTACATTGTCTTTTTCCTGCGTGAATACTGACGAAAAATATTCATTTAGCACCTCTCCTATCTCTTCAGACTCCATGCACAACTTCCCATGACTGTCCTTGACCGGCCCCAATCTTACTCTAGTCATTCTTTTATTCCTGACATACCTATAGAAAGCTTTAGGATTTTCCTTGATCCTACCTGCTAAAGACTTCTCATGTCCCCTCCTGGCTCTTCTTAGCTCTCTCTTTAGTTGGTGGTGAGCTGCCTTCTCAAACCACTGTCAGAGGTAGACCCACAGGGTTATTAAGGAATGAGGTTCAGGGTGTAACTGTTTCCAAAGAGCAGCTGGAGCTCTTCATGATGCTGTAGGGCTGGAAGCACAGGAGCGGCTTCGTGAAGCAGATGAGTTTTAGCGACAATTTAGCAACTGTTTCTCAGTTGATGTGGTGTAGTGTCTCAAAGAACATTCACTAGATTGACTCCTGGGATTAGCAATCTGCTCACTAAGGGATGTTGGGGTCTTACTGGCTAGGCCAACATTTATTACCCACCCTAATTGCCATTTCAGTGTTAAACACATTGCTGTGGATCACATATAGGCCAGATCAGGTAAGGATGGCAGTTTCCTTTCTAAAAGGACATTAGTGAGCCAGATGAGTTTTCCCCAAACACTCAACAATGGTTTCATGGTCATCATTAAACTTCTAATTCCAGATATTTGTTGAATTCAAATTCCACCATCTGCCATGGCAGGATTCACAACATTGCCAGGGTCTCACAATTGATAGTCCAGCAATAATACCACTAGGACATTGCCTCCTCAATGAGAGGTGATCTCTTTGAAATATAGCAGAATCTTAAGGGACTTGACAGGGTAAATGCTGAGAGGATGTTTGCCTCATGGGAGTGTACATGACAGCAAACATCCGAGCAAACATCTTCTCAGCATTTACCCTGTCTCAGAATAAAGGGGCATCAATTTAAGGCTGAGAGGAGGAGGAATTTCTTCTCTCAGAGGGTTATGAGTCTTTGGAACTCCTTGCCACGGAGAGCTGTGGTGGTAGAGTCCTTGTGTATATTTAAGACTGAGATAGATTGTTGATCCATCGGGGAATCGAGGGTTATAGGGAACGGGCAGGAAAGTGGATGTGAGGAATGTCGCATCTGTCATGACCTGATGTCTATTGCCACAGAGTCCCACCTTCCAGGACCCAGTCAGAAAGCTAACAGAAATATCTGAACTCAACCGGGAGATCCCAGACTCTCAGCTGTTTCTTTCCCCCACTTCACCATTTTTAATCACTAATTAACAAAAGTGTTCAAATAAATCGACAAAACGGTGCCATTTCTTCTCCGAGTTATTGCTTCAAGCTATTCCCGGAGGGAGATCCGTGGAGTGCTGGAGTTATTTCTGGAGAGTTAGGCTCCATTCAGTTAAGCAGTCCCTTCCACCACTCACCTCTCCCTGCACTACCCCTCCTCAGGGAGAGAGGGGTAAGTGAGTGTCCAGTCCCTGTGTAGATGGTCAGATACCAGGGGGCAAAAGCCATGTAGAAACAGTAACAGCAAATAATCTGTTTCACCGTTGATAACCCAAGCATTGACTCAATAAATTCCGATGCCCTGAGCTCAACCCCATTCCTACTCAATCCCATTCCCACTCAACCCCATTCCCACTCCCCAAAATTTCATCAGCAAACCAGAATTCCTTCGATTTGTGAAATGCTCCTTAAAGTGAACTTTTTGAGAATGTTACTTGCAGTAAAGATAAAAGGTGAATCAGTGAAGTAGTTGGTTTGGATTCTCAGAAGGCTGTGGATAAGGTCCTATGCAGGAGGGTAGAACGTACAGTGGGAGTGTTTGGGACTGGGGGAAGAGTGTCGTGGTGGGGGGGGAGTGGTAAGTGATGAGGCATGGAGTGAGAACTGGCTATCAAGCGGAAAATGGTGAGTTGGAGTAAATTGATCATTTGCAGGATGACAGGCGGTTTCTTCACGGGAGAGTGCTGAGTGCACAGCCCTTGGTTTGGAATTGAATTAAGAAATGCAAAACTAGAAAGCTATTCTGTATCTAATCCCGTGCTGCCCCTGTCCTGGGAGTGTTTAATGGGGACAGTGTAGAGGGAGCTTTACTCTGTATCTAACCCCGTGCGGTCCCTGTCCTGGGAGTGTTTGATTGGAAGACAGTGTAGAGGGAGTTTTACACTGTGTCTAACCCCATGCTGTCCCTGTCCTGGGAGTGTTTGATTGGGGGACAGTGTAGAGAGAGCTTTACTCTGTATCTAACCCCGTGCGGTCCCTGTCCTGGGAGTGTTTGATTGGGAGACAGTGTAGAGAGAGCTTTAAACTGTATCTAATCCCTTGCTAAGCCGTCCTGGGAGTGTTTGATTCTGACAGTGTAGAGAAAGCTTTACACCGTATCTGCTGTAGACCATAAGACCATAAATTATAGGAGCAGAATTAGGCCATTTGGCCCATCAAGTTTGCTCCACCATTCTATCATGACTGGCGTGTTTCGCAACCCCATTCTCCTGCCTTCTCCCCCTAACCCTTGATCCTCTTACCAATCAAGAACCTATCTATCTCTGTCTTAAACCTCCACAGCCCTCTGCAGCAATGAGTTCCACAGAGTCACCACCCTCTGGCTGAAGAAATTCCTCCTCATCTCAGGTCTAAAGGGTTGCCCCTTCACTCTGAGGCATGTTACCCTTAAGAGAATCCTGAACTAGCACTCCCAAGACCCTTTGTGCCTCAGGTTTCTGAAACCTTTCCCCGTTTAGAAAATAGTCCACACCTCTGTCCTTCCTGCCAAAATGCAGAACCTCACTTTCCCACGTTGTATTCCACATTGTATTTCTTTGCCCACTCTCCCAGCCTGTCCAAGTCCTTCTGCTGCCTCCCCTCTTCCTCAACACTACCTGACCTTCCACCTATCTTTGTGTCATCTGCAAACTTAGAAACAACGTCTGCAGTTACTCGTCCCGATCGTTGATGTACAACACGAACAGTTGTGGTCCCAACACAGACCCCTGCAAAATTCCATATATCACTGGCTACCATCCTGAAAAAGACTGCTTTATCCCCACGGGCTCTTATTGTTTTTAACAGCCTCCTGTGCGGCACCTTGTCAAAGGCCTTCTGAAAATCCAAAAGGTTACATCCACTGGCTCTCCTTCGTCTAAATTATTTCCTCAAAGAATTCCAACAGGTTAGCTCTGCACCTGATGTGTGTGTGATTTTGTACCTGACCTGCAGTGTTTTATGAGTCAGAATTGGCATTTCCTCTCCTCTGCCAACAAGTTGCCAGATTTCATACTGTTGACAGCACCTTCCAAACCCACGACCACTTCCATCTGGAAGGACAAGGGCAGCAGATACATGGGAACACCACCCCCTGCAAGTTCCCCTCCAAGCCACTCACCATCCTGACTTGGAAATATATCGGTGTTCCTTCAGTGCCGCTGGGTCAAAATCCTGGAATTCCCTCCCTAAGGGCATTGTGGGTCTACCCACAGCAGATGAACTGAACGAGGATCACTGGACCTGAAACATTAACTCTGCTTTCTCTCCACAGATGCTGCCAGACCTGCTGAGTTTTCCAGCAATTTCTGATCTTCAGCATCTGCAGTTCTTTGAGGTTTTGTTTCGAGGTTAAATAAAGCTGGGATATAGATCAATCATGATCTAACTGAAAGATGGGACAAGCTACAGGGGTTTGAATAGCTCTTATAAATGTATGGGATGAGTTTTTCTCTTAAAACACAGATATTCTCACCTTAACGGAAAGTAATTTGCACAGCCAGGAAAACACAAGTAATTTAAATAAACAAAACACACATACTGCATTAAACGCTTTTGTGTTTCATAAAATTATCAGCAATATTGCACATTTCATCCACGGTGGATTTATCATTAACAACAGCTTAGAAATCTTTCACTAAAAACCTTTGTAATTACAAAACATTTACAATAACATATTGTTCTGACATAAAGTGTTTATTTAGAAGTAAACCAGTTACATGCAGTAATTTCCTGCTGTTATATAAAGTTTTGCTACAGACAGGAAACTGTTAAAAGTAGATTAGAAGGGTCGGTTTTTAATGGACTGGCTGCGTGCGAGTGAAGGGTCAGTTTGAGCCTTTAATGATGAGAGAACTCCCTGTTCACACAAACACAGAAATTCTGAGTTGAGAGAATGGGAAAGTTAGAGATACAGCGTAAATCTTCCTCTGCACTGTCCCCGTCAAACACTCCCAGGACAGGGACTGCAAGGGGCTAGATACAGCATAAATGTCCCACTACATGCCCCCCATCAAACACACCCAGGATAGCAGCATCACAGCTCAGTAGCACTTGAGCATGCAGCGAGATCCCTCCTTGTCCCAAGGCAGTATTGAATGTGACCAGTGATTTGGAATGGTTAAATGCAACTTCTCAGCACTGCCTGCTGTCTGTATGTTATGATATTCACAGATTGCTGTCTAGCACTGCACAAGATCTTGTCAAAGTTTTGTCATAAAATCTCATCCCATTTAGCACAGAAATTGGCAAAGGTCGTTCAGCCCCACGACCTTTTCCTGTCATTCAATTCGACCATGATTAATCCATGTCCCTACTCCATTTAACTGCCTTAATTACAAACAGAATTTCATCACAACCTGCCCTGGGAGAGTTTGATGGGAGAGGGTGTAGAGGAAGCTTTACGCTGTAGCTAACCCTGTGCTGTCCCTGTCCCTGGGAGTGTTTGATGGGAGACGGTGTAGAGAGAGCTTTACGCTGTATCTAACCCCGTGCTGTCCCTATCCTGGGAGTGTTTGATTGCGGGGGACAGTGTAGAGGGAGCTTTACGCTGTATCTAACCCTGTGCTGTCCCTGGGAGTGTTTGATGGGGACAGTGTAGAGGGAGCTTTACGCTGTATCCAACCCTGTGCTGTCCCTATCCTGGGAGTGTTTGATGGGAGACGACGTAGAGAGAGCTTTACGCTGTATCCAGCCCTGTGCTGACCCTGTCCCTGGGAGTGTTTGATGGGAGATGGTGTAGAGAGAGCTTTACGATGTATCTAACCCTGTGCTGTCCCTGTCCCTGGGAGTGTTTGATGGGAGACGGCGTAGAGAGAGCTTTACGCTGTATCTAACCCTGTGCTGTCCCTGGGAGTGTTTGATGGGGACAGTGTAGAGGGAGCTTTACTCTGTATCTAACTCCGTGCAGTCTCTGTCCTGGGTATTTTTGATGGGGGACAGTGTAGAGGGAGCTTTACTCTGAATCTAACCCCGTGCTGTCCCTATCCTGGGAGTGTTTGTTTGGGGGGGAGCAGTGTAGAGGGAGCTTTACTCTGTATCTAACCCTGTGCTGTCCTTGTCCTGGGAGTGTTGGATGGGGGACAGTGTAGAGAGAGATTTACTCTGTATCTAACCCCGTGTTATCCCTGTCCCTGGGAGTGTTTGATGGGGACAGTGCAGAGGGAGCTTTACTCTGTATCTAACTCCGTGCTCTGTCCTGGGAGTGTTTGATGGGGGACAGTGTAGAGAGAGATTTACTCTGTATCTAACCCCGTGCTATCCCTGTCCCTGGGAGTGTTTGATGGGGACAGTGCAGAGGGAGCTTTACTCTGTATCTAACCCTGTGCTGTCTCTGTCCTGGGAGTGTTTGATGGGGGACAGTGTAGGGGAAGTTCTACCTTCGGTTGAATAAACTGTGTCTTTATTCCTGGTTCCCACAGGTACAAACCATATGGGGAGCGTGCAGATGCAGAATGAAAATGGATGTGATCCAAAGTCTCAAACACTAGTTGATGTTGGCGAGGTCTGTCAGCTTTTATTGAAACCTGTGCTGTTCTAACTTTACTAAATAAATAAATTCAGATCAAAGCTGGAGCAGACAGCTGTGGTGTGAGCTCAGTGAGGTGGGTGAACCTGTGTTTACACAGTAATAAACAATCTTGTAAATGGCACTGACACAAACACAGCACAGGCTGAGACAGGTACAGTGGTTATTGAAAGACTGGGCAGGGGAGCAGCATTCCGTTCAGGGAAGAGTTAGCAGTTTCTGATGTGGAATGTTAGTTTGGGACGATCTTTAACAAGTTGAGAAACAAATACTGCATTTCTTGCTCAGTAAGCCTCCCCGCCAGCCCCCAGCACGGGGACAGTTGGGTTCCCCAAAGATCAGAAACGGGGGTCACAGTTCATGTTACAACAGCGACAAATTGTAAAACTGAATTTTGTAAAATTTCACAGAGATCGCTGCGATGCTGAATCAGTAACATGAAAGCTGCAATAAAATCCCCATTGACTGATTAATGCCATTCAAGGTAAAGACCCATTGTCCTGTTCTAGGTCTGTATATAATTTCAGCGTCACACCAACTTACATAGCAGCTTCTCAGGCACGTGCGGCACTCCCTCAGCACTGACCCTCCGACAGTGCGGCGCTCCCTCAGCACTGACCCTCCGTCAGTGCGGCACTCCCTCAGCACTGACCCTCCGACAGTGCCCGCTCCCTCAGCACTGACCCTCCGACAGTGCGGCA
>NW_025976324.1:0-7484 GCF_021869965.1 Rhincodon typus | reverse complement strand
AGGAGCAGGAAAGCTGACGTTTCAGAAGAAGGGTCCAGACCCGAAACGTCAGCTTTCCTGCTCCTCTGATGCTGCTTGGCCTGCTGTGTTCATCCAGCTCTACACCTTGTTATCTCAGATTCTCCAGCATCGGCAGTTCCTACTATCTCTACATGTTATGGAGGAGTGTAACCTCTGTGGAGTGAGGGGCAGAATAATCACGTTAGCTCCGGAGAATTTCATGCACTAAATTAAAATGTTGTCAATGGCAATCTTTTGTAACAATTAGAGACAAAAAAAAACTGTAGATGCTGGAATCCAAGGTAAACAAGCAGGAAGCTGGAAGAACAGAGCAAGCCAAGCAGCATCTGGAGGAAAGGAGCAGTCAATGTTTTGGGTATTACCCCTCTTCGGGACTGCTCCTTTCCTCCAGATGTTGCCTGGGTTGCTGTTTTTTTTAAACAATTAGTTGGTATGTCAGTAACCAGGGGTCACAATTTCAAGATTGTCAGATTTCAAGATTGTGTTTGAGGTGAGATGAGGAGAAATTTCTCTAATCAGAGAGTTGTTAGGATTTGGAATGTACTGCCTGGGAGAGTGGTGGAGACAAATTCCATAAGCGGTTTCAAAGGAGAACCACATATATATATTTGAAAGTGATGAATTTAGAGGACTACAGAGATAGGGATGGAGAATGGGACTAACTGGGTAGGTCTTTTAGGAGCTGGTACAGACATGTTTCTGTACTGTATTGTTCTATGATTCTATAAATGGAATTATTGTTGTCCAGGGTGTAAACTGAAAAATATTATGTCAGAATCCTTTCCATTTCCCTTTCTCTCAAGTTGCCTTCACAAAGAGTGGTAAAAATGTAGAATTCTATCCCACATGAGGTAAGTGCTGACGAAAGGTCACCGACCTGAGATATTAATCCTATTTCTCTGTCTGCAGATGCTGCTCAGCATTTCCATTTCTATGGAGAAAAGAGTAAATGTCAGCTCAATTAATAATCTTTTTTTAATATTGCAAACTTAAGTTAAATAAGAATTTAGAGCCACTGCAGTTGGATGGTTTTAGACACAGATCACACCCATAGCTCATTGATTCATAGGACAGGCTGAACCGGGCTGTATGGCCTCCTGTTGATGGTGTATATTGGTGATCATTGATTCCTATTGATGAGGTCAATCTTTGAGCTATTTACAGATTTTGTATGCTAATTTGTTGTTCTTCAAACCACTGTGTGGCCTCTGACGAAAGGCGAAAGCTGGAGTTGAAATTCTGCTGTGGGACAAACTAAAACCCCTCACCAATAAAACAAAAATCCTTCGCTGTTTCTGTTAAAGTGATCCTGTTTAACAACAGGTGCAGTCGGTCCTGCTCCAGTTGCGATGCTCCCTGTGTGGAATAGCCCAGCCGGACAACCAGCCTTATGAGTGAAGGGTAGCAATAGGAGTATAGCGTTACTGATCATTCCTGACGCGTGTGTGGGTTGAGGATGAAACATAAAATGATGTACAAGTATTTGTGGCGCATATACTTGTGTATAAATCATTCCTAACAGTCCAATTAAAAAGGAACCGATTTGGCCACCGATTCAAGCACAATAATAACGTTATTGGAGACAGAGTATCCCAGCAATCTGCCTGGAATTAACGAGTTTATTTAGCTGTCCCTGTGTCTCTAGCCCCACCCCTGCTCCACTTGCTGTGACTCCGTCCCTAGGGTTATTTTCCACGGGAGGGAGTGCTACTGGCTTCATGGGGGCTGGGTTAAGAGTCAACTGCATTTGTATCAGATAAATGAAATATACTCTTATGTATTTTTATAAAAAGCAGAAATAGCGTCTTTAAAGTGGAACAGCAACAAGACGGCGTTTGATTACCGCGGTTAGTAAAATCTTTATTTCTACTGACTTAATTTTTTAGTTGTGTCAGTGGGAATGTCTGTAGGAAGCGTTTGAAATCCCCAAATTGGGTTGGTTGCAAACGAACGCTGGGAGCCTTTTGGAGAGAAATTTTTGATTTTTTTTTTGAGGGACTGTTTCTCTCTGTGGGTCTCTCTGAAGGTGAATCACATTGGGTGGGGAGAGGGAGTCAATGTTGAATCAGGGAATTGGAGTAAAAGTTTCTTCAAGCCTCCCTGAGGTCTGCTTGAAACTCCTTGTCTTGAGTAGAGTGATTTAGAGGGTCAGGGAGTTTGTTTCACAAACAAACAGATTGATGCAGAAACTCAGCAGGTCTGGCAGGTGCTATGGAGACAGAAATAGTTAATGTTTCCAGTCCAGTGAGAAACAGGGGGGTTTGTGTAACTTGATGTGTTTACAATGGGTTCTTCATTCATCATTGGTGGTGAGTAATTTAATAAGAAGGATTCTGACCCCTGAGAATTTCACTGGGAGTTGGGTCAAAGTTTAGTTTATCCCAGTAGCTTTCCAATGGTGTTCACTGCAAGGTGACCAGAATAGTCTTGTACTCAGTGTTTACGGCAACATTCTCTCTTGTTCAGATACTCATTGTTTCTCTACGTTGTGGCACACGTGAAACAAGCTTTGTCTTCCCCACAAGTATCTTTTCACTTTTGTTTACTAAGTGGAAGGTTAGGCTTCATTAGGTTTGAGCTGGTCAAATGGCTGCCAATAGACTGACATCCTCAACTCTATCCCTGGACTACATTCCAGCAAACATTCCCAGAGGTGAAAGTATTGTTCTGAAGAAGGGTCCAGATCCGAAACATCAGCTTTCCTGCTCCCCTCTTGCTGCTTGGCCTGCTGTGTTCATCCAGCTCTACACCTTGTTATCTCTGAAAGTATATTGGGTTTCTTTTGCAAAGAATTCAGTCCCTATTTCTCATGTTTGGAGGGAAAGCAGAAACTGTCCTGGAGGGAGGCAGTGTAAGTTGATTGTGGAAGCAAGAGGGAATCTTCCTTCAGTCTACCTTCTAGGATTTATTGAAGTTTAACTGCATGGGTCCATTTCTAATGATATTGCCAATGCTGTATTGCAGTGGGTTCTGTTTGTTTAACAATGTCCATGAAATGCAGTACCTACTGCTCAGTCCAGGGTCTGCACCCATTTCTTTGTCCATTGTGGCTGAATGGCTTAATTTTAGTATTTTTCTTTAGGAAGTGGTATTAATGGCCTATACACTCTCAACAATTTGGAATGTCAAAGAATCTGTTAACAAAGATGCCTTTATGTCAAGGTAATATCACCATTGCCTTATCAGATCCCTCATTAGAGAGACATAACTGATAGTTTAACCTGAGGGTCACCATGCCTCAGGGGAGGGGAGAGAATGAGAAAGAGAGATACATAGTGACCCCAGCCAGTGCAGGAATTGAACCCACACTATTGGTGTCACTCTGCATTGCAAACCATCGATTCAGCCGAATGGGTTAACTGATCCCTTGAGTATATATATTAACTTTCACAACCACCAGACGTCTCAAATTATTGCACAGCCAATTTTTTTTCTTTCTATTCACTGGAATGTGGGCATTGCTGCCTGGGTCAGCATTTATTGCCCATCCTTAGTTGCCCCTTGAGAAGGTAGTGGTGAGCTGCCTCCTTAAACCGATGCAGTCTGTGTGCTGTGGGTTGACCCACAATACCCTGAGGGACGGAATTCTAGGATTTTGATTCAGTGACACTGAAGAAACGGCAATATATTTCCAAGTCAGGATAGCGAGTGGCTTGCAGGGGTGGGGGGAAACTTGCAAGGGATGGTGTCCCATGTATCTGTCCTTCCACTTCTAGATGTAAGTAGTTGTAGGTTTGGGAGGTGTTCTATAGTGACCCTTGGTAAATTTTGATAGACACAATTCTTTTTAACAGACTTTGAATAATGGTTATTTGTAAATGAGGAAATGGTGTTCGTTTTGTGCACAGCAAGCTCCGATATCTGTGTGATGTTGATTGGGAAATAAGTATTGGCCAAGACACTGAGGATAATGTCCTCTTTCTTCTCTAAAATACCTTTCCCGGGTCTTCGGGTCTTTCGTATTCATCTGAGGGGGCAGGCTGGACCTTGGTTTAATGACCCATATGAAAGATGGTACTTCTGCCAGTGTGGTACCCTCTATGGTGCTGGGATTTTAGTACTCAGCCTTGTGTGTGTGAATTCAACATGGAGCCTTATGCTTCACAGCTAAGTGTTATCACTGAGCCCTGTCTGAATCACAATGCAATGGTCAGTGGTCAAATTGAAGCTGTTTTATTTTTAATGAATTTTCCCTTTCACTTTGGCAGTGTACTTTTCTTTCCCTGTATTCATCGAGCCTACACTTCCAACAACCCCCTCGTTACTTCATCCCCAGTGTGTGTTTCACTGCTCAGAGAAACAAATTCCTTCTAGTTTTCTTTACTCCGTCTGCTGGGCTGATGGGATGTAGTTATTAACTATTTGTTCACAGTAACAAGCCCTACATAGTGAGAGTTTAGTGGTTGTTGAACTGTGGGGATATCATGACTAATCTTCTCACCTCGAGTCTCAGCCCTATGGTCTGGTAAGGCACTCTCATTAGAGAGAGACAAGTGATGGTTTAACCTGAGGGTCACCTTGGCTCGGGAGAGGTTGAGAAGGAGAGTGCTCCATGGTAACTTCAACCAGAGTGGGAATTGAACCCATGTTGGCATCACTCTGCGTCACAAACCAGCCAAGTGAACTAAACCTATAGCTCCTTGCCAGCAGGGGAAGACATAGGGGGAGGTCAGCAGCAGGTCCCTGGATAGTGATCAGAAGCTGCCTTTAGTATTAATTTTCTGTAATAGATGGCTAAGAAATTCTTATCCCTAACCAAAGCCACATGCTCTGTTTTTACCTGTTCTTTATCTAAGTACGGAGATAGGATATGGAGCAGAAGTAGGCCATTCAGCCCATCAAGTCTGCTCCACCATTCAACGAGAGCGTGTCTGATCTGATAATCCTCACCTCCGCTTTCCTGCCTTTTCCCATAACCCATGATTCCTTTCCTGATTAAAAATCTATCTCAGCCTTGAATATACTTGGCCTAACCTTGACAGTCCTTTGCAGTAAAGAATTCCATAGATTCCCTTCACCATAAGAAACTCCTCTTCATTTGTGTCCGAAATGGGTGACTCCTTACTCTGAGATGATACCCTCTGGTTGTAGACTCTCTCACAAGGGGAAACAACCACGCCACATCTACCCTGTCAAGCCCTCTAAGAATGCTTATTTCAAAATGTCCCCTTTCCTTGCCATGAGTACAGGCAGAACCTCCCTAACCTCTCAAGAAAATCCCTCCGATATGGGATTAATCAAGCAAACCTCCTCAGGATTACTTCCAGCACCAGTTTACCTTTTAGATAAGGGGACGAGAACCGTTCACAGTATTCCAGAGGTGAAACCAGACTTGATCTGGAGAGTAATGCTTAAACAGAGAGCAGCCTTGTCCCTCCACTGCCTGTAAAACACCGTGTTGTTTGTTTAAGAAGTTTCCAACTCTCTCCAGCAATTGTCATTTGTTTATTGTTAATGAGAAAACACTTGACCTGTCTTTGTAGAATTGGACAGCTGCACCCTCCAGAAATGAACGCAGCTGGGCCCGGCTACCCGATTGCCTCGCTGTATGTTGGGGACCTGCACCCTGATGTCACTGAGGCAATGCTGTATGAGAAGTTCTCTCCTGCTGGGCCCATCATGTCTATCCGAGTTTGCCGAGATGTTGTCACCCGACGATCCCTGGGCTACGCTTACATCAACTTCCAGCAACCTGCTGACGGTGAGTGGGGCAAGTGAGGGCTTTGTCTTTGCTATAATTCCTTATGGAGTGCCAAAGCATTCCAAGGAGTGATGGGCCTTCCAAATTCATCCTGGTTAATTACAGAATCCACAAATAATGGACACCTTTAATCATAAGAGATGTGTAGGAACTGGCCTTCAGGCCTACTTTGCCAGTTTGGACCATAACAATCCAGTTCATGTTTCCTTGATTAATTGGTAAAACATAGGAGCTTGGAGTAGGCCATTCAGCCCCTTGTGTTTACTGCGTCATTCAATGAGATCCAGGCTGCGTCAGTATCATATTAATAGCTAGAAATCTATCAATGTTTGCATTTCCAGAATGAAGAGTATCAGTAGTGAAAAGAACCTGCAGTTATGTGGTGCCTTTCACAGCTTCAGGAACTTCCCAACATGCAAAGCAGAAAATAATTTTGCAGTTTGGGGTCATTCTAATATAGAGAAATGCAGCAGTTAATTTGTGCACAGCACGCTCCCACAATAGCAGCAAATTTTTCTTTTGCCGTGACCTGGTGGGAATAGTATGCTGAAAATTGAGCCCCACTTTTCCCAGAGTCATCACAAATGGGTAAATGACCAATTGTGCCACTAAGATGGTGAATTTGCCTGACTGGCCACTATCTCAGATAAAATAAACATCTTTTTTTAAATTCGCTCATGAGATGTGGGCATTGCTGGCCTGCCAGCATTTATTGGCTTACAAAAGGTGATGGTGAGCTGCTGCCTTGAACCTCTGCAGTCCCTGGGGTGTAGCTAGACCCACAATGTTGTTGGAGAGGGAATTCCAGGATTTGACGCAGTGACATGAAGGAACAGTGATAATTCCCACGAGGGGATGCAGAGTGGTTTGTTTCCCATGTATCTGCTGCCCTCGTCCTTTTTGTTTTTGCTTCTGACTTCCAGCACCTACAGTTCTTTTTTTTGGTTCTTTATTCCTGTTCTTGCAATGAAAGCAATATATTATTTGCCTTTCCAATTGCTTGCTGGTGCTACATTCTAGTTTTTAATGATTTCTCAACAATAATAGCCAGGATCCTTTATACGCACACGCACACGCACACTTCCCAAGAACTCTCTATTTAAGAAATATTTTGCCTTTGTTTTTTTCCACTAAAGTGGATAATCTCATACTTATTCACATTATATTCCACCTGCCATGTTGTAGTCTTTTCGCTTAGCCTGTCTAAGTCCTCTTGATACCTCTTGCCACATTCCTCTCAACTTGTGTTCTACTCAGTCTGATGTCATCAGCAAATTGGGGAACATAATAATTGGTGCCCACATCCAAAACATTTATATCGATTGTAATTTGCTGTGGACCATGCAGTGTTCCTTGTGGTACATCACGAGTAACAACCTGCCATTTTGAAAATAATCTGTTTAATCCCCCTCTTTATTTCTGTCTGACCAATTCTCAATCCATTTGAGTATATTTTTCCCCTCCCATATTATCTAATTTTATTTACTAATGTGGGATCTTATCGAAAGCTTCTGAAAATCCAAAGTCACCATATCCACTAGTTCTCCTTTATCAATCCTACATGTAATATCCTCAAAAAACTCCAAGGTTTTTCAAACATCATTTCCCTTAAATAGAGCCATGTTGACTCCTCCCAATTTAACCATTCTTTTCTAAATGTTCAGTTATCACAAAGTTTGCCGTAGATCCTAACATGTTCCCTACCGATGTCAAACAAATAGTTCTGTACTTCAGAGATAACAAGGTGCAGAGCTGGATGAGC
>NW_025976323.1:0-7485 GCF_021869965.1 Rhincodon typus | reverse complement strand
CTCCTCTGTTGTTTAGATTCAGATGATTGAGATATTTATGATGTTAAAAGGCATTTAGTGGAATAAGATGCACACAATCCAAGTGACAAAATTCTGACCACTGCATCAGATGCCAGCCGAAAAATACAATTGTCCCAACATCAATATTTATTCTCCAGTTAAACCCACTGTTATCTTTCCTCAGAATCTAGCTATGTCGCCCTAATCTTGTGCTCCCTTCTGATTCTTGTATGTCTTATCTTTCATTTCAACTATTAAAATTTATTGGAAAAAGTTATGCAACTCAATTGTGCAAACTCGTCAGAAAATGGTAAAAGGAGGGCTCTTTAAATCTTACATCTCATAATGAGGAAATCAATTATGCAAGCTATGTATTTGAGAATTTTGGAGAATGGGGCATGGACATTTCCAAGTTTGCATTAAGTTGCAAAGTAACAGTTCAAATTTAGCCAGATATTAATGTGTTCACACCATTAATTATGGCAGCGAACAATTTTAGTAGGTCATTAAAAGGGCAGCAGAACGGATAGACAAGTAGCAGATAGAAGCTAATGCAAAGACATGTGGGAGGCGATACATTTTGTCATCCTGAAAAATGATATGTAAGATATATTTGAAGGCTTTCAGTTTTTCACTCTTCATTTTTTGAATAAATTGGACAGAAGTGCGGAACATTTCAACAGCTCTGATGCTTGAAGTTGACAGAAAACTTGACAGAATTATCTAAAAAGCAACTTCAAATTAAATTTGTAAATAGAGTTAATTAGGGCAGAACCAGAAACTTTATGATAATTGTTATCCAGTTCTCTTCAGGCAAAAGAAAAGCATTGAGTACAACTGAGGACGATGGTGAGAAGGATTCTGGGAGGAGTCGTCTCAGTCACCGCGACTGAGGAGGGCAGTGCAGAATAACTTGTATCCTCAAACTGCGCGAGAGCGCTGCTGCGGGGTATTCTGTACATGTGTCTGTGATGCCGAATCGCAGACCCGGTGATCGGGTGGCAGAGAGGCTCAGCGGTTAGCTCTGCTGCCACGCACCCACAGGCACCTGGGCTCGATTCCACTCTCGGGTGGCTCTCTGTGTGGAGTTTGCCCCTTCTCCATGTGTCTGAGTGGGTTTCCTCTGTCTGCTCTGGTTCCCTTCCACAGTCAAAAGATGTGCAGTCTCGTTGGGTTGGCCAATCTACATTGTCCAAAGTGTCCAGCGATGTATAAGTGATGTGGATTCGACATTGGTAATGCAGGAATAGGGTGGGATTCTCTTCAGAGAGTCGGTGTGGAGTTGTTGGTCCGAATGACCGCTTTCCAAATGTTGTAAATTCTATGATCAAGAACACCACGCAATTCCCAAAGGGTGTCATGGCCTTTGAGGAGGTGCAGATGAGCAATACTTGAAAACAAGCCTTCTTTTTTTGACACGATTTTATTGGACCAGTAATTGTTGTAGCAATGGAACTGTCGGAGATAGAGTTGGACGAGAATGTGACTGCAAACAAGGCAGGTAACCAAAAAGTTTGCTCCTGTTAGCTGATCGTCGGAGGAGTAATGGTCACAAATGGTAAGAATTCGGGCAAGAGGTGTAGTGTGCACTGGAATGATACTGAATCAGGCAATCGATAATATGGACACTATTGTAAAACACACAGTGCTTTTAAGGCAAGGTAAATTCAAACCAACGTGAAACTTCAGCCACGAAAAGGATGACGTTCAGACGCCATGATAAGTTCGGAATATAATAGTAGAGCAGATCACCATGGTGATGGATGTCAGACAATGAGGCATTTTTATTTGGAAATTCTTGATGAAGAATTTGTTGGAACGAGTGATGTTAAATTATTTTAAACAGTTTGGAAACATTGCTCAAAAATATTATCAGGAGCAGGGGAGTTTAAAAATAAATACGACTGTCATAAATTTAATTGTCTGATATTCATTTCAATGTACGTACATTAGCTTGTGCTTGCTATTATCATATTTATCTACTTTAACAAAGTAGAGACAATAAAATATGTTGAGTGCCGACACGTTATAAACTCGAAGAAAGCTTTTTTTTTCCCAATACAGGCGTAAATATTTTGAAACATCCTCATTTCCAAGAATTGCGTGTGTATTGTATCACATTGGTCTCAGTGCATGACGACATTGGAATCCTACAAATCTTGGTTTAGATTTAGCACTGTCAAAGCAATATCAGAAATGGCAGTGCGATCACTTTGGCAATCATTAAAGCGAAATTTGTTTTTTTTTTCATTTAGTCAGTACTCACCAGAACATTTCAGGGTGACATTGTTGTGTCCGCTGCAATCCTGGTGAATGGATGAAGAATGGCGGCACTCCCCCAGTTGAGTCTCATTGCCCGTACATTCAAATACCTCATTACACATGGGCACAGTACTGCCTCCAGAATGAGAAGAGCTTGATACAGAGACGGCCACTCCACAATGAAGATGTGCACAGACCACATTGGCGTTTTTCAAATCCCAGTCAAGACCACACACTGTTTTCCAGGTGTCACGGAATTGGATCTCCATTCTGCCGGAGCATTGGGAATTTCCAGGCACCAACCTCGGAGCTCTGTGCTCTGGCAAAAAAAGCGAAGAACCACAAGAAATTGCAACAATTATAACGCACATTATTGACTGATGGACATTCATCTGATAACTGACAGATTTATCACATTTGCGTGTTTAACGTTCTTCCAATCTGTGTACGGTTGGTGCCCTGTCCAGCTCATTTATGTTCACCCTCATATTCTTGACTCTCAGCTGCTCCGAGAGAAAGAGTCTTTCAGTCTGAAGATAAATTATACAAAGTGATTCAGCCCGCCAACACAATGTAGAATTTTATTATTCATTGTTTTGTATCTGTGATATTTCCAACAGTACAGTTCTCTCAATGTGGTTTCAAGTGAAATAACAATGGGCACCTATCCTGATTCTTGAACGGACTATGAAGAGTAGCAAGTATATCACCTCTGCACATACCTTCAGTTATACAACATATCAGATAATGATGCCGAACAAGTCAGTAATTCTGCTGTTATGGTATTAATAATTATTGGACAGTTGTAGTTCTGACATTATATCCTTTCTGGTTTCAGACAGTACTGGGTGGTGAAACAATGACACAGAAACAGCAGTCATACAATTACCTGAACAGATGACACCAGCATCATTGGTGTGTGGAGTGGTGTAATGAGCCCAAGCTGCTGATTTACAGTCCCGCAGAGCACGCTCGGTCCCATTGCACAAAACTCTTCCCGTCACAATGGGACCGGATCCTGGTCCAAAGTGAGACCCGCCCAACGCGGAGACAGCAGACCCACAGTTCAGCTCCCGACACACAACGTTAGCGCCTGGCAGGTCCCAGTTATAATCAGTCACAGTCCCCCATAGCCACTTGTAGTGAACCTCCACTCGGCCAGCGCAAGGACTGCCCCCATTCTCAAGTCTCAGTCTCACAGTCTCTGTAAAACACAGGAATAGCAACTAAGGTTCACAAGGCGTAAACTTGTAAAGTCTCAACACAGCCCACGTTCCCCGCTCACGTGCAATGGCTGTGAGGGGATGGTATAAATGCAGATTGCAATAATATAACCCAGAAAACGGACTGCACCTGGTGAAAGGGGAAGGGTCATTTTATTAAGTGGTGCTCACGCACAGTCAGAGACAGTTAGAGAAATGTTTTCACAGAAACAATTACTATAAACGAGCCAACGTGAGAAGAATGATATTCATTGTTCATTTATGGGACGTGGGTGTCTCTGCCTGGGACAACATTCATTACGCCTCTCTAGCTGCCCCCTTGAGATGGTCGTGGTTTGCTGGCTTCTTAAAACGCTACAGTCCCTGTACTGAAGGTCGACCCACAATGTCATGTGGGAGGGAATTCCAGGATTCTAACCAAGCAATACATTTCCAAGGCAGGATAGTGAATGTTTTAGAAGGGGAAATGGCAGCTGGTGGTTATTCCATGTATCTACTGTCTTTGTCCTTCTCGATGGAAGCGGCAGGGTGTTTGGTAGGTGCCGACTCAGTAGCTTTTGTGAATTTCTGCAGCGCATCTTGTGGATAGCACATACTGCTGCTGCTGGGCGTCGGTGGTGGAAGGAGTCTATGTGGGTCCAGGCAAGTGGGCTGCTTTCTCCTGATTGATGTTGAGGTTTTTCAGTTTTGTTGGAACTTCACCCATCCAGGCAAGTGTTCAGAAAATGTTTGAAATTCAGGAAAGGCGAGAGGAGCGTGTCAGGAATGGTCTGCTTTCCATCGTGTTCAGCACTGACTGGCGAGAAAACACGAAGGACTCGCCCTGGGATCATAATACAGTGAGACGGTACATCCGTCCAACACAGCCAGAAACGTAATGGGATGCATGATCACGCGACCATGATGTCAATGTTCAATAACGAGTGAAATTATTTAAATGAGTTTCCGACAGCAGCACTGTGTGTTCAGCTGATCTTTTAAACCCTCCTTGTTCATTGTCTCTTGATCTGAGAACAGCAGTATGAGTGGAAGCTGATCCTTCACTCTCTCCTCTCCAGAAACCCTCATACGTTCTCTCATGAACTGAGGACTTTAGCGTGAGTCGGAGCTGATCGTTCCCTCTCTCCTCTCCACGAACCCTCAGTTATTGACTCACGACCTGAGAAGAGCAGTGTGAGTGGAGATTACTGCTCACACTCTCTTACCCAGGAACTCTGGAAATAGCGAACTTCAGGAGTACGCCATCCCCCTTCAGTAAAGTCCACACAGCTGGTTAACACATGAACATTAATGCATGCACATTAACACCACAACATGGTGTTCGAACAGACACACCAGAATATAGGGATTCTACTCCCTCTGATAATGACATACAATTACCTGTGCTCTCGGCCTGAGTGTCGACAAGTCTGCCTGAAATACAAGGATAAGAATAAAGGATCAGGAATTTATGCAACACTTAGAAATAAATTCAAAATGTTCAAATGAACTGGGGATAAAAATTGCCATTACTCAGCAAAATAAACGGTATCTTGAAATGTGAAATCATCATTTTAAGCAATGCATATACATCAGGAAATGTAACTTCTGCACGAATAAATATGGACATATCTTTTTCCGAAATTTAACAAAATTGATTTCAAATCGACAGTCACACTGCCAAACCAAAGTACTGGGACCTTGGTGAGGGACATTATGATCCATGTGTTGGCATTGTGAAGGTTTCACAAAATTACTCATTGTTCTGCTCAGTCCTGCACTGCCGACTTACTCAAGATCATTATGAACCCTGTACAGATCATGAATATTTCCCAGTGGAGACAAAGCAAGGCGCCCCATTAAAACAATGCAGGAGTTTAAGAGATAGTACGAACTGCCTGAAGCTGGAGAATCTGAGATAACACGGTGTAGAGCTGGATGAACACAGCAGGCCAAGCAGCATCAGAGGAGCAGGAAAGCTGACCTTTCGGGTCGAGACCAGTTCTACACCGTGTTATCTCCGATTCTCCAGCATCGGCAGGTCCTACTATCTCTGTAAAGAAGGGCCTCGACCCGAAACGTCAACTTTCCTGCTCCTCTGATGCTGCTTGGCCTCCTGTGTTCATCCAGCTCTGCACCGTCTTATCTCAGGAGTTTAAGAGTTTTGTTCGATCAAAATTAATGAAATAAACACCGATTCACAGAACTAGTCAGCAAATAAACCCAGAAAGCACATTCCTTTTTGAGTGTTGCATTTGGCGAAATAAAAATTTGGTTGTAGCCTGTTCCCCGGGCTACATGGCAGCTGCAAGCTTCATCATTACCATATCTAACAGGAATTCTCAATTTCCCTATTTCCAGGACATGCGTCTTTACCGTGTTTCAAAACAGATAGTTTACTATGTAAGTGTCAAAAAATAATTCTTGTTGTCAAAACAAAGGAAGGACATCTTTCATTCGAAGGGGCCTTTGCTACCACTTTGAACAAACTGCTCAATTAGTTCCATTTCCTTTCCTCATTGCCCTCAATATGTCACTTTTGGATTATTTATTACACAAGTCCAACTGCACTGGAAACAGGTTGGTAACGAACCCGTTTTAGATTTTTTAAAGTTTCAAGTGCAGTCTGAGTTTGCCCTGTTAATGATGTTCATTGACAACATATTGCACTCCTACCCAAATGATGTCGGAATCAAAACACATATTCCATTTAAATTCAGTTGAAATTTCTCAGATTGCGTGACAAAAACTGAAATGAATTTTTATTTCCTGCAAATTCTTTCCCATGCAACTTTTAAATAATGTATAAATGTATAATTGGTTGTTTTCAGTCTCAGAATAATTTTACTTCTATTCTCACTCATTAAGCCAAGACGGACCGTGTGTCAGATGTGTTCACAGATGGACACTCAGCGCTGGCCTGGGATTCATTCAGTCTCTGCTGTACAGATTCTCTTTTTTCCCCTTTATTCATTTACAGGATGTGGGCATCGTTGGCCAGGCAGTATTAATTGCCCATCACTAATTGCCCAGAGGGCAGTTAAGAATCAGCCACATTGCTGTGGGTCTGGAGTCATGTATCGGTCAGCCTGGGAAGGGTATCAGATTTCCTTCCTTGACGAATATTAATGAACCAGATGTTTTTTTGTTTTTTTTTCCGTCAATTGACGAGGAATTCATGGTCATCAATGGACTGTTCGTAAGTGGCAGGATTCGAATTGGGGTCTTCAGAACATTAACTAGGCCTCGAATTTGACATTCCACCGATAATACCACAACGCGATCGCCTCCCCATCTGTAATAACCTGCATTCATCGACTTGACCCATCGTTGTAGCTTTTTCTCATGTGGGCAATGTTCCTTCAATTCAATGCTGAATATTTGTTCCTTTTTTTTATTTTACAGAATGTGGTTGTCGTGGAAAATGAACAACAAAAATCCAAAATAATGTCTTGTAGAATGGTGCATGCACTGGGATATTGTCCTTCTTCATCCAATAAAATTTCAGTCTTTTCTCTTTCTCAGCTTGTACATTTTCACTTCATTTGATCACTCACCATACTGCCTCTTCTCCTACATACTGCTCAACAATTAAACACTGTTGTGCGAATTTGAAACTATTGTTTCCTACAATGTTGCATACATGCCAATATACTTAAAATTGCAAGAGTTTTGTTGATTTATCAGAAAAAAGGATAATAACAATGTTAAATACCTTTTAAAACTCTCTGCAGATTATTGCTCAAGATAGGATATTGATCTCAATGTGATATATCAGACTTTTGATATTCGTCTCTCACTGGGCAGTTTTCTCAAACAAAAAATCCATGTCAGATCAGTGTCATCATTCTGAACACAGTAACTGATGGAGCACTGTTACAAACTAAGAGTATTCAAAATATTTTTCTTCTGATTCTAAACTGGATATTATTAGAGAATAATTATGATTGCTTTGGAACATGCATGCACATTTGAACATTTTTTTAAATTTTCTATCTCACATGATAATTGGTTTGCAACG
>NW_025976322.1:0-7485 GCF_021869965.1 Rhincodon typus | reverse complement strand
TCTACCACGACGTCCAGGAATGGGTGTTGTTTGTTCTTCTCCTCCTCTCTGGTGAATTTTATTCTGGTGAGGGTGTTGTTTATGAGTTTGTGTGTCTCTTCTAATTTGGTCTGTTTAATGATGACAAAGACGTCGGCTACGTAGCGTATCCATAGTTTAGGTTGGATTTGCGGAAGGGCCGTCCTTTCCAGTCTTTGCATCACTGCTTCTGCTATGAGTCTGGAGATAGGCGATCCCATGGGTGTCCAATTGATTTGCTCGTATGTTTGGCCGTTGAAGAGCCAAGAAAAGACAGACCCTGCAAGACAAGCTAACCACACTTACCCACAAAAACGACAACAACAGAACTGACACATGGATAAGGAACCTCTCCGACAGGAAACTGACAGACGCGGAAAAAGCCATTCTCACCCGGGGACTGAACTACAACTACAGGGACTCCAACAAAACGGAATGGATAGCTACACTGGAAGCCACACTCAAGACCAACAATATCAACGAAGAAACACAACAAATTATAAGACAGACAGTAGTCCCGACACTAACCAGAAAGAGGGAACTCAACACCCTCAACACACGGGAAAGACAAGCCCTGGACAGATTAAAGAAGGACAAGAACATCACTATACTACCTGCAGACAAAGGGCGCATGACAGTGATAATGAATAAAAAGGACTACATCTCCAAAGCACAAGCACTGCTCGCCAACGAGAACACATACTGGCCAATACAAACTGACCCGACACCACAACTTGGCAAAAAAATCCTATACACGCTACAAAGACTTAAACAAACAGGACAGATCAACAAAGCAGACTTCTTAAGAATGAAACCCGAAGGAAACAACACACCCCGATTCTATGGCCTCCCTAAAGTGCACAAACCGGAAGTCCCCCTCAGACCCATAGTCTCCCTACCAGGCACCCGATCACACAGATTAGCCAGAGAACTACAAAGAAGACTAAAGCACCTAGTCAACAAATCACCCCACTCCATCCACTCAGCCCAAGAATTCCTCAACTCCATCAAAGACATAAAGATAGAGGACGAAGAGACCATGATATTGTTTGATGTCACTGCCCTATTCACGTCAATAGACATACCACTAGCAAGGGAAACAATGACAACACTACTTGAACAAGAACACGACCCCAGTGAAACCATCTCCAAGGACAACATGCTTAAACTACTGGACCTATGCCTGACCACCCACTTCACCTTCAATGGCCAAATATACGAGCAAATCAATGGGACACCCATGGGATCGCCTATCTCCAGACTCATAGCAGAAGCAGTGATGCAAAGACTGGAAAGGACGGCCCTTCCGCAAATCCAACCTAAACTATGGATATGCTACGTAGACGACACCTTTGTCATCATTAAACGGACCAAATTAGAAGAGACACACAAACTCATAAACAACACCCTCACCGGAATAAAATTCACCAGAGAGGAGGAGAAGAACAAACAACTCCCATTCCTGGATGTCATGGTAGAGCGCAAGACTACAAACGAAAGTACACCGAAAAGCCACACACACAGACCAGGTATTGAACTTCAGTAGTAACCATCCCAGCACACACAAATGAAGCTGCGTGCGAACGCTATTTAAAAGGGCAACAACACACTGCAGCAACATGGAACTACGCCAAGAGGAGGAGGAATACCTCTTCCAGGTTTTCAAGGATAATGGATTTCCAAAAAACTGGGTCAGGAGATGCCTACAGGAACAGCATCAGAAAGATCCGACACTCCCCGACACACTCATCACACTACCCTACATCAGGAATACGTCAGAACTCACCACAAGACTTCTACGACCGCTGGGCATCAGAGTGGCACACAAACCCACATCAACCCTACGACAAGTGCTCACCCGAAATAAAGACCCACTCCCCGCCATGGACAGGACCAATGTCATCTACAAGATCTCCTGCAGAGACTGCGAGAAACACTACATCGGACAAACAGGAAGGAAATTAACAACAAGAATACATGATCACCAACTGGCTACAAAAAGACGTGACCAATACTCACTCATCTCAATCCACATGGACAAGGAGAACCACGACTTCGACTGGGACAACGCCAAGATCCTGGGACAGGCTAGGCAGAGACAAGCACGAGAATTCCTGGAAGCATGGCACTCCACGAAGCATGCTATTAATAAATACATTGAACTCGACCCCATATACATTCCACTATGGAGGAAACCTGGAAGTGAGGCAATCCATCGCGACGGACCCCAGAGTTTAAAACCCAGGCGGCAAAACACACCAACGCTTCATCAGAGGCTGCAATGAGGATGTTACCAAGCACGGTAACGAAACGTCTGCGGAACAACAAACCAGCTCGGCGAGCCAACCAACCTCAACACCCACAACCCGAGCTACAAATCTACTCCAAAACCTTAGAGATGTTCTGCAAAGTGGTCGCCAAGTCTACGCTTTGTTTCCCCAATGTAGAGGAGAACACATTGTGAGCAGCGAATGCAGTAGACAAGATTCTGGGAAGTGCAGGTGAAGTGTTGCTTCACCTGGAAGGTAAGTTTGGGCCTTCGGATACTGGGGAGGGAGGAGGTAAATGGGCAGGTGTTGCACCTTCACTGGTTACAGGGGAAGGTGCCGTAGGGCTGTGTGAAGGTGTTGAGAGTGAAGGAAGTGTGGACCAGGGTGTCCCGGAGGGAACGGTCCCTGCGGACAAGGGAGGGGAGGGGAATATGTGTCTGGTGGTGACATCTTGCTGGAGGTGGCGGAAATGGCATCTGATGATCTTCTGGATGTGGATGCTGGTGGGATGGTAGGTAAGGACCAGGGGAACCCTATCACTGTTGCAGGAGGGAGGAGATGGGTTGAGGGCGGAAGTGCGGGAGATGGGTAGGACCCGGTTGAGGGCCCTGACGACAATGGAGCTGGGGAATCCTCGGGTTGAGGAAGAAGGTGGACATTTCAGATGCTCTCTTGTCAAAGTTGGCCTCGTTTGATGAAGGGTTCTGAGCAAGGGTCACCGGACCTGAAACACTAACTCTGATTTTTCCTCCACAGATGCTGCCTGACCTGCAGAGCTTTTCCAGCAACTTCTGTTTTTGTTCCTGATTTATAGCATCTGCAATTCTTTCGGTTTTTATGCGATAATTTCTTTGCTGTCCAGCCTCACTCTCTGTAATCTCTGGGGACAGAGTCCCTGTGTATATTTAACACAGAGATAGATAAGATTATTGATCATTTGTGGAATCAAGGGTTATGGGGAAAGTGCAGGAAAGCAGACGAGGAATGCCGATACGGCCACAAGACTATTGAATGGCAAGCTGGCTCAAGGGGCCAAACGGTCTGTTACTGTTCCTATTTCTTATTGTCTTATCATGTCTCAGGGAAGATTGTGACATTGATCAGGATCAATGGATGCTAGTGGCTCTTTGTAACTCTACCTTTTATTTAACAGCCTTCCAAGTAGTTGCAGTGTAAGGCAGGAGGGCAAACATTAAAGCCACCTCCAGCCAAGTCTGTAGTCATCTGATCCCTTACATCACATCGAGGTAGAATGACAATTTACAGATTTAGCATTAACCCTTTTTCACTGCACGAGATTCTCTGATCCAGAGGAGGTAGTTTCTATCTTTTTTTACCCTGTCAAAAACTTTTAACTTTATAAACACCTTGATCCAAATACCCTACGGCCCCTTATACTCAGGGGAACATGGGCCCCTGGTTCATTCTATTTATCAAGCTCACAATTTAACACTTTAAGCCCCAGTATCATTCTGGTGAATTAGTGCTGCCCTCCCTCCAAGTCACTGTCCTCACTGAGGTGTGGTGCACAGAGTTAAATATATCTTGGTCCTGATACACAGTTCTCAGCCAGATGGATATGAAACACATTGCAAATCCTCGAAAATAATACAAAGAACTGTGGAAGTTGGAAATTCGAAACAAAAACAGAAATTCCTGGAGAAACTCAGCAGTGGCAGTTCTGAAGAAGTTAACTCTGTTTTCTCTCCACTGATGCTGCTGAGTTTCTCCAGCAAACGTCTGTTTTTGTCACAAATCCTCGACTTTTTTTTTATTTGCTCAAGGGATATGGGCGTCACTCACTCGGCCAAAGTTTATTGACCAGCCCTAAGGGCAATTAGGAAAATCTGGAGTCAGACCAGAAGATTTCTTTCTCTAAATGAACCAGCTGGGTTTTTACAACAGTCAATAGTGGCTAGCTGTTTATTGCAGATTTCTTACAAAGAAGTTCAAATTTTACCCTCTGCCTTGGTGGGATTTGAACATTTGTACCTAGAACATTGAACTGGGATTCTGAATTCCTAGCCCAGTGACGTTTCCATTACACCACCATCTCAAAGTAATGTGCAGCCTTCATCCAAGGAAGGAGACAGTTGTGTTGATGGACCCAGAAATCCTGATGGGTTTTGGAAAAGTTGGGCTGATTATCTTCTGAGGCTAAGCAAACCCAGAAAATGGGGGAGATCTCACTTTGGTGGCAATAAAAACCGGAAGAACTGCGGCTGCTGTAAATCAAAGACAAAAATAGAAATTTCAGGAAAAGCTCAGCGGGTCTGACAGCAGCTGTGGAGAGAAATCAGAGTTCGGATCAATGACCCTTCCTCGATTTTGAGTTTTCTATTTTCTCTGTTTGTATTTTTGTCTTCAGTTTGATGGCAGGTCGGTTTTACCCGCATGACTATGTTCTTGAGCGTAAAATAGATACAATTTGTTGACGATTTTCAATTTGCACTCATTGGGACAATTTGCAATTTGCCATGCCCATATCTGTACCAATCAGAGCCAACTTGGCAACCAATCAGCTCCCTCCTCTCATGCATTTCTTTTGCCTTGAATTGGTATTCTTGCAACTAGTCCTGGATTACTCAAGTTCTGTATTACCAAACGACTGTCTGATTGTGTTCTCGTCAACTCACTGCACATGCCTGTGTGAAATACCACATTTTATGGGGAGGACATTCTGTACCTATCATTTGGTGCCATGTTTAAAAGAAACCCAGGCAGCACCTCACTGTCTGTAGCCCAGGAGCCTCACTCAACCTCAGGTCATCACTCCCATGAGGTGGGTTGTGTGCCAGTAACAGCAAGGGTGTTATTAACAGTAGGCTGGCATGGAGGTAGTTGCAATGGGTGTCAGATCAGGGGTTCTCAAGGGTGATTCAGCGCTGGAGATGGAGTCAGTTTCATATTTACTCAGGAATTAGATCATGTTTGTAATCTTCTAACTTTTCCTGCGTAACTATTAAGCTTAAGAGAATCTGGACCCTAGAAGATTACCCAGGGTCTTCCTCAGAGGGTTCCAGACACTGGAGAATTTCGGATTGGAATTTTCAATCGAGAAGACCTACAACTCTAGTCTACATTGCTCCAACAAATAGTCATCACAATCCCACTCTCAAATTGGAGGAATGACTCATGGTGAATTTAACCTGAGGGTCACTGTCCCCCAGGCAAGTGTCGAGATTGAAAATGTAGGACTTGCGTGATAATCACAGGCAGTGCAGGAATTGCACCCATGCTGCTGGTGTTACTCTGTATTGGAAACCAGCTGTCCAGCCTACAGAGCTAGCCAGCCCTCAACCGGCCAGCAATTGGACTACGTGGGCCAATGTCTCTACACTAACAATCCGATGGCCCAGGCTAATGCTTTGGGGGCAAAGCCAGTAAAACTGGGCAATGACACAAACTGGTCTGACATGACGTCCTGGTATCATGTGACTTCAGCTAACCCACTTAACCTACACATCCCCAGGGGCAATTTAGCATGGCTGATCCATGTAACCCACACATCTCTGGACTATGGGAAGAAACCACCCAGACACAGGGAGTACACGCAAACTCCACACAGACAGTTACAGACCTGGAATCAAACCCGGGTCCCTGGCACTGTGACGCAGCAGAGCTAACTACTGAGCCACCGTGCCACCCGTTATGTGAGCTCATGCTCCACCATGGCAACTGCTCGAATCTGAATTCCATTAATAAAACAAAAATAAAATCGGGAATTGAAAAGCCAATAGTGGCTGTGAACGTACTGACGACGGCTAAAGCTATTGGGATGAGGAAACCTTGAATTACCAGAGCAAAAGAAATATGAAAGCTTGAGTAACAATAAATAAAAGCTGTGTACATTGCAAAGTGCCTTTTTAAAAATTAAAGGTTATTTACAGGCTCGGCTATGTTAAATGGGCTAAATAAGGGGTTGTTTAGAATCCTCAAGAGCAAGGAAATTCTTAAATGGCCCTTTAATCAGTGAGTGTGGTTTTGGTACGTTCCTGGTTTGTAGCAACGAGGTGGGAGGTTTGCTGGGGTTGGGGAGGGGTGGGGATTGGATCCGTCTCCCAGCCTCTTCTGAATGGAATAGCACTGCAGTCTGATCAAGTGCCTACATGACAGACTGCACACTCTCCTGCTGTGGCCTGTATAGAATGACCTCATTCTCCACACTGCTCCCTTCAATGTCCTACATAAATTGGATTACACAGCGAGAGGAAGAGAGAAGGAAAACAATCCTCCTTAACCCCCTCAGCCCCTCAGCGATGGCAGCTATCAAGTGTACATTCTGTTCCAATGTGAGAGGGGAGGTGATGGCCTTGTGGTATTATGACTAGACTGCTAACCCAGATAATGTTCTGGGGACCTGGGTTCGAATCCCGCCATGGCAGATGGTGGAATTTGAATTCAATAAAATATCTGGAATTAAGAATCTAATGATGGTTGATGGTTGGAAAAACCCATCTGGATCACTAATGTCCTTTAGGGAAGGAAACTGCCATCCTTACCTGGCCTGGCCTACTTGTGACTCCTGACCCACAGCAATGTGGTGGACTCTCAACTGCCCTCTGGGCAATTAGGGATGAGCAATAAATGCTGCCAAGACAGCGAAGACCTCGTCCTGTAAATGAATAAAGGGGAATAAAAAAGAAATAGAGCTATCAATTCAAGGGCACAGCAAGCTCCCACAAAGATAACCTGCTTTGGGAGAGATATTGGTCAGAATAGCAGGGGAAGTCCCATGTTCTTCTTCCAATTGTACCATGGGGTATTTTAAAGTCACCTGACAGGGCAGATGGAGCCTCAGATATCCAAAAGAAGCCCCCCCTCACCAGTGCAATACTTCCCTCAATGCTCCAATAGGAATTAGGAGCAGGAGTAGGAAATTTGAGCCTGCACCGCCATTTTGCATGATCATGGCTGATCTTATCCTGGGCTCAACTCCACTCTCCATCAAGATAGCAGCAGAGTAGGACACTCCAGTCAGAGCTCCTCTGCTTGCCGGTCCCTTTCCCTTCTTTTTCTTTCTGTCCTCTTCGCAGCTTTACTTTTCTTGCCTCAATGCACACCCGGAGAGTGGAGTGAGTGGGCTGTGTCTCGCAGTGGGACGGAGTGAGTGGGCTGTGTCTCGCAGTGGGACGGAGTGAGTGGGCTGTGTCCCGCAGTGGGACGGAGTGAGTGGGCTGTGTCCCGCAGTGGGACG
>NW_025976321.1:0-7485 GCF_021869965.1 Rhincodon typus | reverse complement strand
ACACACACACACACACTTTCTCTTCCACACACACACACACACACACACACACACACACACAGTCTTTCTCTCTTCCTGTCTCTCACACACACACACCAGACACACACGCACATACACAAACACACACAAACGTGAATCTATGTGGTGAATTTGTATTTGCAGATACATTCTATGTTGTTCAAAAGCACACAGTTTATAGACATTCCGTCAAAATGGCGTTTTATATAAATTCCTATTTTAGAAATAAAACCATTCTGACTCCAAACCAAAACACAAATTCTAAACAAGGTCTCACAACTAACATGCATCGTCTGACCTAAAATGTCACCTCTTCTTTACACTGATAAAACCTTTCGTTCTCTCAGGGCAATGACTTGAAAGAAATTAGGGGACTTACATATACATATTAATCAATTAAGACCTTCGAACTCATTAAAGATTTAACAGCATCTTAGGTTTGTTTAATACATCCTCATCAGTTTTGTGACCCTTTGATTTTTTACTTATAAATTCTGAGTCTGATGCCACATCCCTAACACCTGAAGATGGAGCGAGGCTTTGAAGGCTTGTATTTTCAAATAAACCTGTTGGACTATAACCTGGTGTCGTGTGATTAATGACTTGAATCAACCTCATGGGTTTTACCATTGACTAGAAACTTTCCCCAGCATATCAAGCTTATAATATCAAGCTTATAAGCTCATTAATGTAAACCAACAGCATTTGAACATATAAACATAGAAATGGAGGCAAGAAAACAGCAACCGGTCTATGAAGTCTACCCCTCACCTTGACAGCTCCACTATTATAATTAGACATCCTCCCTCCCCCACAAAAGCATGACATTCTCTATCAATTTAACTAAGTTATTTCAAATAGACACATTCAATATTTTTAAAAGTTGACTGCCCATCAGAATATTGAATGTAAAACCTCGTGTTTTGTATCATCTTCTATGAATTCAGGATGTCCTAAAGTGCTTTATAGCCAATGAAGTAATTTTTGAAAAATCTGAAGGGTTGAGGGAATTGGATTTTGTAGCATCTGCTGTTGAGTATTAATTAGTGTCCAAAAGGTTGAAAATGGCATCTAAAGTGTGAACACTTTCCATGGGGCATGCACTGAGCACTATTTTGTGTACATGCTCTGCAAAGTTGTATTGAGCTGTACGAAGACTGGCAGATCAATTTTCATATTGATGAACAAGCAGGCCCCTTTTATTAACTTTTTGCGTTCCATACAGAGTTAATTAGTGAAAATTCTTGGAATCATATTGGCTCAGAGTAATTCTAAATGTATCTCAATAGTGGCAGGCGTTACTCTTCATTAGCATAATAGGGCTTAACTATTGTCTGAGCGTAATGACCAGCAGTATGCTACAGACCTGGAAAGTCAATCAGCTTTCAAACACAGATTTGATGTCCGTTGCCAATTTTGAGATTCATACTGCAGCCTCCGTGTTGTCTTGACCTTGAACAGAGATTCACAATATTAAACTGGATTAGAAAAAAGATTTGAAGATTAAGCAACTGAATCACTCTGGTTGGAAACTGCCTTGTTATACTTGGGAAATAACAAGAAAAGAAGAACAAGGACTGGATGTGGCTGCTATGATGGATGTGTAGGGTATAGCCTCCTCCTTGGGACTAAAATATGCAGGTCACATCTCCCACTGTAGTTCATTCTTGTTATGGGACACCGTCATTTAATTCAGCAGAAAGGAGACTGTGGGTCAAAGGAAAGTACACAATATTTTTGTGTGAATTTAATTAATAATGCAAATCTCTGTGCAAGGTCAAGACAGCATGGAAGCTGCAATATAATGCTGGTCGCAGAAATTGAACTAGTGCTTGTGTACTGATTGACTTTCCCTGTATGTAGGATACCGGTGGTCATTGCTTTCAGGAGTTGAACACCTGAGAGTATGTGTGAGATTGTCAGTATATGGCGTGAAGCTAACGATTGTGCTAACTATGAGGTTGAGGTATAGTGGTGTATGTTAGGAATTTGCTTTGATTGATGGAAGCTGCTGATAAGTGAACGGGTGTGGAACTTTGGTATTCTAAATTGGGAAGAATGTCCATACAAAGTCTTCAGTTAACACTTCATACCTAGTTAGTTTAGATCTAAGATACATGACAGTTTGTGAGTGTTGCTGGCTAGGTCAGCAATTAATGCCCATCCCTAATTCCCCAGAGGGCACTTAAGAGTCAACTGCATTGCAGTGGAGTCACATGTAGGCAAGACCAGGTGAGATTAGCAATTTCTTTCCCTAAAGGACATTTGTGACCCAGATAGATTTTTCTTGACAATCGTCAATAGTTTTGTGGTCATCATTAGACTTTTATTTCCAGATTTTTATTGAATTCAAATTCCACCTTTGAGCCTGAAATCTCACATGTAAGAGTAACTACATACTACTGCTACTTGAAATATCCTGGTGTACAACCAGAGACAACTGGATTAGGAAGCTTGAAAATTAGACAGAACAATTATAGCTCTGACTAGACCCTCGCAGGAATAGTCCTTTATATCTTGATGGCTTATTTTGTGATGCCAGTTAATCCTACAAGGTACTAGCTTCATATATAACAGTTACCCCTAACAGAACATCAACATTTTCATCAAAGCCTTTCCTTCCAATGTATATTCAGAAGTGGGGATGTTTGGTGATGTTTGTGCAGTTATCACTACCATTCACAACCTTACAGATACTGAAACAACCCACATCTGCAAGCCACAAGAGCCAGACAACATTTAGGACAACAAGGTGCAGGGCTGGATGAACACAGCAGGCCAAGCAGCATCATAGGAGCAGAGAGGCTGACGTTTCGGGCCTAGATTCTTCATCAGAAAAGGGGGAGGGGAAGGGGGTTCTGAAATAAATAGGGAGAGAGTGGGAGGCGGATAGAAGATGGATAGAGGAGAGGATAGGTGGAGAGGAAACAAACAGGTCGAAGAGGCGGGGATGGGGCCAGTAAAGGTGAGGAGTTAGGAAGGGGATAGGTCATTTCAGAACCCCCTTCCCCTCCCCCTTTTCTGATGAAGGGTCTAGGCCCGAAACGTCAGCCTCTCTGCTCCTATGCTGCTGCTTGGCCTGCTGTGTTCATCCAGCCCTGCACCTTGTTGTCTCGGATTCTCCAGCATCTGCAGTTCCTACTATCTGAGACAACATTTAGGACTTGGGTTAATGACTGGGAAGTAACGTTCATACCACTTAAATGCCAATCACCATCTCAAACAAAAAGACTATAACAATCTGCCTTTCAAATTCAAAATTTTGTCATCAATGCCTCTGTACTTGAATATATAAAGATAGAGCTATGAGGCAGGAAAAACACCAGCTGGTCCTTGAAGCCATCCCTGTACTATATTGTCTGGACCATCATGATTAGAGGCAATTTCCTCTCCCATCTATCCAGTATTTATTCAACTACATTTTTTGAAAGAGCAAATTTATAAATAATCACACACAGACTCAGCAACAGCAAGATTTAAAAAAAAACAAAGACTTTTATTATGCAGCATTATTCCTGACTCCAAGACGTCCGAAAGTAATTTACAACCAATGAAGTAAGTTTTTAAAAGTTCTTGGGTGAGAATTTGGATTCTGTAACACACACCTTTTTTTTTTTTTAGCATGTATTGGTTTTCCAAAGTGTGTAAATGAGAACAATGTGTGTGAGATGGTGATGAATCTATAAATGGTGGATGTGTTGAAAAAAAATTAAATTGTTGATAATTGAGTGATCAGTAAGGTAAATTATCTTGCTCATAAAGTGTGAAATTTGCTGTCAAAGGCCTCTGTTGTTTCATCATTCACCTTCCTTCTAACATTAGGTCAGGGCGACATTGGCATAAAATAGTTGATTGACTGACTAACAAGAAAGAACTAACAAGAAGCAAACAGATTACAATCAATTATGAAGTTTCTTGTAGTCAAATATCAAGGGGGTTGGTCCTTAGGTGGACTTTGAAACTGCAACAGGTGAAGTACTTAGGCTGTTTGATATCTTGCAGTGTTTACGAGCCTAGCTCACAGAACTAATGTCCCAATGGCTTTGTCGGATTTGCAAGCAAGCAAATCTTAGCTGACCTTTTAAGCAGAAAAATAAAATGTGACCGTTTCTTCATGCGGCTTTTCACAAGTTCAACGTATTTTAAAAGGTGTGGTGTTCAAGGTGCTCTCCATCTTGTCTTCTGGGTTAACATTTTTAGACCATAACACCATAAGACATAGGAGCAGAAATTAGGCCATTCAGCCCATCGAGTCTGCTCTGCCATTCAGCCATGGCTGATAAGTTTCTCAACTCCATTCTTCTGCTTTCTCCCTGTAACCCTTTATCCCCTTGACAATCAAGAACCTATCTATCTCTGTCTTAAATATAGTCAATTTTCAGGCTGCACAGCCTAGATTGGATGGGAGATGTTACCATGGTGCCAAGGGAAGTTGACAGTGACCATTCACTTCCATTGGTAGCAAATTGAGTTTAAATATTCCTCTTTGTCCAGTGTGAGAAATAGAGAAAGGCATCTGGAAGTAGCATACTTGTGTGCTAAACAAAGAATTCCATGGATGGCTGTGAGGTACCCATGTTGAATTGTGGTGATGGCAGATATGCTGTCCAGATGATTAACAGCTTTACAAGACATGATACTGAGTTTGTTTATGAAATAAAGTCATCTATCAAGTCGTTTCACTCCCCTGGTGACATGTGCATCCTTGGCCTCCTCCACTGTCAGAGTGAGACCAATTATAAACTGGAGGAACAACATCTCATATTTTGCCTTGGGAGCTTATAGCCCAATAGCCTGAGTATTGACTTCACCAGCTTCAAAATCTCTCCTCCCCCAAGATGTCCATCTTCTGACTCACTTATCCGATCCAACCTTCCTACTGACCAACCACAATAATCCCTACTTGCATCCACCTATCTCCATCTCCCCTCTCCCACCAGCTTCCTCCCCACCCTTCCCTCTATTTACGTCTGGGCTCCCCTCTTCCTCCCCAGTCCTAACAAGGGCTTTCAGCCCAAAATGTTGACTTTCCTACTCCTTGGAATCTGTCTGACCTGCTGTGCTTTTCCAGCTCCACATTTACTGACTCTAGCTTCCAGCATCTGCAATCCCTACCGTCTCCAAATGGCAACCTGGGGTAGCCCTTATAAACTGCTCTCCATGATCCACTGGAAATGAGTGTGGGCTGATGTAACTGCAAATGGCAGTCATGCATGTTGATATAACCTCTTATAAGTATTAATTGTGGCATACTTCTGGGAGTCCTCATCTAGCCACAATTGCAGGTACACACAGGCTCATATCCCACTTCATGAAGGGCAGCTGCCCTATCAGTTTTGCGTACAAGTCCTCTATGTGAGGGATTGGGTATTTATACAGCTGCGAAAAACTGTTTACTATTTTCTTAAAATCCCCACAAAGGCGAACCAGCCCATCAGGCTTCACAGTTGGTATGACCAGTGCTGCCCATTCCACAGACTGGGCTGGTTTGATGATTCCTTCGCTTTTCAGCCTCCTGATTTCTGCTTCTAATTTTGCGCATAAGGGCAAGCGGCAATGGACGAACCTTGCAGAATTGTGGAACTGATTCCTGATCAACATGCAAAGTGGCCTTAGCTCCTTTGATAGCCCCTAGACCTTCCTGGAAAACCTCAGGTATTTAATTAGTACTTCACTCAGGCAGCCATTTTAAAATCAAAAAATGTTGAGCCAATCAAGGTAAATCTATCCCTTCAATTTTGCACCATCAAGCTTGGGCCCAAGCCTTTTACTATAATCAGTGGTAACTGCACCAACTACGGCCCGTAGGAGACCGGAATCAAAGTCATGCCCTTAATCTGTAATAATTCTTCAGTATATGTTCTCAGTCTGGCTGAGGGGGTCTTGAACAAACATAAGGATTGAAATCCAGAGCGAATCTTGTTAAAGACTGATTCTGCAACCATTGATACAGTTACACTGTTATCGATCTCCATGAGAACTGGGTGACGATCATTTATTTTGATTGATCCCTACCCCGTCCCCCTCCCCCTCTTTTCTGCATATAAACCGACGTTTTCCTAGCCACCATCAGGTCTGAGGAAGGGTCACCGGACCCAAAATGTTAACTCTGTCTTTTCCTTCACAGATGCTGCCAGACCTGTTGAGCTTTTCCAGCAACTTCTGCTTTTGTGCCCGACTGACAGCATCGGCAGTTATTTCGGTTTTTATTTATTTTGATTGGTTCTGATCTGGATGTTGCCAAGCAATTAAACTGCTCCTAACCACAGATAGGTGGACTATCTAGGGTGCACACTTTCCAGGACACCGGCCTATGAGTTCACTTACTCCAGTCAGGATTCGTAGGACTTCCTTGCTCTCCTTTGCTGTCTCAAGTCCGCGTTCCGGCAGCAACTAAAAATGGCTTGCCAGCCCAGATCTTGAAGAACGCTTTAGCCATTTGGCCAAGGCTCAGTTTTGTTTTAGGGTTTTGCTGCGAGCCAGCCTAGGTTTCTTCTGCTCAGGATATGCCCTGCATGAGGCTCTGTGATTAGCTACACTGAAGTGGTGTTCCCCAAGCTTAGTTGGACAGGTGAGGGTGTCCTGCACTTCCTTTGGGATGCCCTGCAGCTCACATGCTCCACTTGCTGCATTTTCTAATGACAAGGCTAGCAGCAGTGCTTGTTTGAGGTCCAGGTGGGCTTCAGCTAGCAGGCACTTCTTCATGGTTACATTATTAATCCCAATTACCAACGGTCTCTCAGCATCTCATTCAGGGTTAATCCAAAATCACATGCCTCTGCCAGTTGTCATAATCTTGTCAAAAATCTTAAATTTGGATTCCCCCAGTTCTCAAACAGCCAAATATAACAAATAGCATTTCAGAATTAGAGGTGGCTTAGGGTCATAATATTCATTAACTAAATCCATCAACTCTTAAAAGGTTTTAGTATCTGGTGCCTCAGGGAAAGTTAGGCTCCTAATAACTGAAAATGCTGCAGGTCCACATGCAGTCAGAAGAATTACTCATTGCTTTACCTCTGCCCCAATGTCATTTGCATGATCAAAATAACTCATTCTTTCCAGCACTTGGCTCAGTGTTCAATGTCAGGATTGAACAAGTCAAGCTTCCCAAATAAAGAGACAATGACAGAAATGCTTACCCCAACTCAAAGACAGCTATTGCGAGTAGGTTTTCTTCAGGAGTATACAGTTTTCTATTGTCACTACTGAAATAACTACACATAGGCTAGTATCCCATCACCAAGCCACCATTTATATGTGCATAATACATGGATTCTGACCAACCAGCTCAGAGTGAGGAGACTCTTGTGTGTATATATTTTTTTTTTTAAATCATGCACAATACATTGGCTATGACCAAGGTGCAGAGCTGGATGAACACAGCAGGCCAAGCAGCATCATAGGTGCAGAAAGGCTGACATTTCGGGCCTAGACCCTTCATCAGAAATGGGGGAGGGGAAGAGG
>NW_025976320.1:1534-7487 GCF_021869965.1 Rhincodon typus | reverse complement strand
AAAGATAACACAGTGTGGAGCTGGAGGAATACAGCAGGCCAGGCAGCATCAGAGGAACAGGAAAGTTGACTTTTCGGGTCAATTTTCCTGCTCCTCTGATGCTGCTTGGCCTGCTGTGTTCATCCAGCTCTACACCTTGTTATCTCTGACTCCAGCATCAGCAGTTCTTACTATCTCACAGATAATGAAAGGATGTGAGAGGTAGAGACAGAAAGAAAGAAGAATTGAAAGAGATGGATCGATGGAGGGAGAGGGGGTTTAATTTGATTTATTATTGCTACATGTACCTCAGTATGGAGAAAAGTTTTGTTTTGCATGCAGTGCAGGCAGATCATACCATACAACGTGCATTAGGTAAGAGAACAGGGGGAGAAATACAATGTTACGGCTGCAGAGAAGGTGCACAAAGAGCGAGAGCAACACTAAATTTAAAATTTGAGAGGCCCCGTTCAGAAATCTAATAACAGTGGGGAAGAAGCTGTTCTTGAATCTGTTGTGGAGAGAGACCACTACCATAACAGATTCGAGATTTAGGCACATGACTAAAACATAGCTCATCAATTGCAGGTCTGATCCAGCCTTCGACAAAGCACTCTCGGGCAGCAGATGAAATCTCATCTTTACCCAGTACTTGTGAGCTGAGGTTGTGATAGAGAAAGTGCAGAGGACTTAGAAAGATGCTTTGAGAAAGAGCAATTTGAAATTGACGAAAACTATTTTGAATCGTTTGCACGTGGCCTCGAATGTTTATTTTATTTTGCAGGGCAGAGGAGGAGGGGGAAGGGGCAATGGGATAACAGTTTCGTAAGAGAGAAATGACTTCTTCAAAGTAACAATCAAAATGAAAGTTCCTCAGAGGGCTTGAAATGAATGTGAGACTCAAATTTCACAGCCATGTTTGGGGGTGTACAACAGAGACAATTTCTTCGCTTTCAAATGATGAGTGAAATGATGAGTTAACACCATCCTACCACGCCACCTTTCCTCGAGACGGACTGCGAATGAGACGTTTGAGTCACGATGAGTCCTCACGGGGTTCCAGTCCTTTCGCTCGGTGATGGGGAAGAAAAATCGGTGTCTTAGCTCTGCAGAAAACAACAGCGAAATACAGAGAGGATGAACCATCAGGGATGGGCTTATTCCATCGACAAGAGCTGCCAGCTTCCTGCTTCATTGACAACTTCCTGTTCTTAAAAGCTGCAGCAGAACAGCTCCCCAGCATCAACACTCACCTCCTTTCTCACCCACAACAGGTCATTGATTTGAAAGGGGCTCAGGAAATTGGAGGCCAGGGGGAGGGTCGAGGGCTGAATGGCCTCCTCCTGCTCTATCTCCACAGAAACATAATTAGGCCATTCAGCCCTGCTTTGCCGTTCATTGAGTTATAGAGTCCTGCAGCACAGAAACAGACCCCTTCAGTCCAACCAGTCCATGCCTGCCATAATCTCAAAGTAAACTAGTCCCACCCGCCTGCATTTGGCCCATATCCCTCCAAACCTTTCTTATTCATGTTCTTATCCAAATGTCTTTTAAACGTTGTAACTGTACCCACATCCACCACTTCCTCTGGAAGTTCATTCCACACACGAACCACTCTCTGTGTAAAATAAAATTGCCCCCCCATGTCTTTTTTAAATCTTTCCCCCTTCACTTTAAAAATATGACCTCTGGTCTTGAAATAGGGAAAGACATCTACCATTCACCTTATCCATGCCCCCTGATGATTTTATAAACCTCTGTAAGGTCACCCCTCAACCTCCTATTCTCCAGTGAAAAAAAAGGTCCCAGCCTATCCTTACAACTCAATCCCTCCATTCTCAGCAAATCCAATCAGTACAATCGTGGTTGTTCACAGAGAATCCCTACAGTGTGGAAAAAGGGCATTGATTCTGCATGAACCGTCTGAAAAGGATTCCACCCAGGCCCAGCCTACCCCCATAACCCCACATGTACCATAAATGATGCGTCTAAGCTACACATCCCTGAACACTACTGGTCAATTTTTAGCATGGCCAATCCACCAAACCTGCACATCTTTGCACATAAGAACAGAAGTTGCTGGTAAATCTCAGCAGGTCTGGCAGCATCTGTGAAGGAAAAAACAGAGTTAACGTTTCGGGTCCGGTGACCCTTCCTCAGCACATCTTTGGACTGTGGGAACACCCGGAGGAAACTCTTTCATCTCCAGAAACAATTTACTTGGAAAGAATTATTGCTGATTCTTTCAATCCATGGAGTTGGTAAAGTTGTGAAGTCTTCACAATCATCATCCCCTCTGTATCCCAGATCCGCACGTCCCTTAGCCTCGTCCATTTCCCAACATTTTTGATTTTGATTTATTAATGTCACATGTCCCGAGATAGAGTGAAAAGTATTGTTCTGTGTGCTAACCAGACAAATCGTGCCTTACATAAGTGCAGACTCCACACAGTCACCCGAGGCTAGAATGAAACCCAGGTTCCTGATGCTGTGAGGCAGCATTGCTAACTACTGAGCACCTACATCATCCATCCCAGTCCCCTGTTCCTGTTTCCTCTCCCCTTTAGTCCCAAGATCCGTATCTATCTCCTCTTTGAAAATATTCAATGTTTTCTGTGGCAGAGAAATCCACACCACTCTCTGGTTGAAGTGTCCCTCTCTCCTCTCTACAGATCGCTGGCTAATTTAGTGTCACATATCACGGTCGGTGTGTAGGTATAGCTCTGAGCCTCACACACACTCGGCTGGATTTTAACAGCAAACCACTAATCAATCCCAACCCCACCCCAAACCCCCCACCCCACAACTCACCAGGACACACTGCATCTCTCGCCAATACATACTCTCAGTCTACATCTTCATCCCCTCTATGAATCTCCACCATATCAAGTCCTCACCGCTCTCCTCCCTGGAGCGGGTAAATCAGCTCAAGCTATCTTTAATTCGGCCACTTATTGAGAAATCTCACGGGCAAACAAGTATCAAAACAATGACTCAAACTTTCTTGCGTGTAGCAAACAAAGTAAGACCCCCTCAGGTTAAGCCTGACAACTCAGCGAGGCTATTCCCTGATTTAAAAGCGGAATCTATCCAGGATTTCACCTGCAGTGTCTGTCTCTGGGGGTGTCCAGGGCTCCATCCTCGTGCAATGGTCTTCTTCGAAGGTTGGCCACTGACTTATTCTGTGATTGGATTCTCATCTAACTTGCTCTCTTTCGGGTTCATAGCTCCTTGAAAGCCGAGTCACAAATAGACAAGGAACTGAGAACCTGCACTCCAAGGTCTCTTTGTTTAGCAACACTCCCCAGGCCCTTACCGTGAAGTGTGTAAGTCCTGCCCAGATTTGCCTTTCCAAAATGCAGCAGCTCAAGTTTAACTCCTTTCAGAGACGGCAGGAACTGCAGATGCTGGAGAATCTGAGATAACAAGGTGTAGAGCTGGATGAACATCGCAGGCCATTTTCTGAAGAAGAGTCTAGGCCCGAAACGTCAGCCTTCCTGCTCCTCTGATGCTGCTTGGCCTGATGTGTTCATCCAGCTCTACACCGTATTATCTCAGATTCTCCAGCATCTGCAGTTCCTACTATCTCTGATTGTTTCTACTGTATTTTTTCCCCAGTGACTCACACGACAGTTTCTCCTTATCCCTTTCATCTCCAGAAACAATTTACTTTGAAAGAATTATTGCTGATTCTTTCAATCCATGGACTTGGTAAAGTTGTGAAGTCTTCACAATCGCCGTCCCCTCTGTATCCCGGATCCGCACGTCCCTTAGCCTCATCTGTTTCCCAACATCTTTGATCTTGATTTATTAATGTCACATGTCCCAAGATAGAGTGAAAAGTATTGTTCTGTGTGCTAACCAGATAAATTGTACGTTACATAAGTGCTCCAGGGTCAGAGAACAGAATGCAGAACATGGTTTAACAGCGACAGAGAAAGATCAGCTCTGATATATGAGAGGTTCGTCTGTAAATCTCAGAACAGCGGGGAAGAAGCTGTTCGTCAAGCTGTCCGGACAGATGACTCACAAATACAACAAAAAAAAACTCACAGACACAAACAAGTAAATCGCAAATGATGCAGTAGAAAAACTCGCAGAGCCGACCGTGACCCACTCTGCCCTGGATTGGGGAGGAATGGTCACCTCACGTCAAACTCACTCCCCTTCCAGACCTCACATCCTCCTGACAGATATCCAACCGTGCCACAGGTGGATGGCAGAGGATGCCCTTCAGGAACTGCTCTGGGACGCTTCCCTGACTGAAGAAGTCTCCCCTTGGGTTTATGCGGAGGCTTTGAATTTGTGTGTCGCCATTTCACTGATGCCACGTGTCGGTGTGTTTGCCAACCAACCGACGCAGAAATCAGAGATTGGCAAAGCGCAGCGCCAGAGGCATGGCCACTCCCGTGCAGATAACCAGGAACAAGCTGCCCGAGTTTGTGTTGATGAGCAAGACTGGCACCTCTTCGCTCTGGTTAACGGGGCACAGGGGAAACATTGAAAGGACAGATGCTGCGAGCAACGAAGCAGGCGTAAAGTGAGGAAACATGAAGAGAGCGAGCAAGGAGCCTGGAGGTAGAGCCTGGTCCAAACTAACGTCCACCACGGCGCACAAAGGATAGAGAGACAGAACTTTACGCTGTGTCCAATCCCGTGCTGTCCCTGTCCTGGGAGTGTTTGATGGGGGACAGTGTAGAGAGAGCCTTACTCTGTATCTAACCCCATGCTGTCCCTGTCCTGGGAGTGTTTGATGGGGGACAGTGGAGAGAGAGCTTTACTTTGTATCTAACCCCTTGCTGTCCCTGTCCCTGGGAATGTTTGATGGGGGACAGTGTAGAGAGAGCTTTACTCTGTACCTAACCCTGTGCTGTCCCTGTCCTGGGAGTGTTTGATGGAAGACAGTGCAGAGAGAGCTTTACTCTCTATTTAACCCCATGCTGTACCTGTCGTGGGAGTGTTTGATGGGGGACAGTGTAGAGGGAGCTTTTCTCTGTATCTAACCCTGTGCTGTACCTGTCCTGGGAGTGTTTGATGGGGGACAGTGTAGAGGGAGCTTTACTCTGTATCTCACCCCGTGCTGTCCTGGTCTTGGGGTCGTATGATGGAGACAGTGTAGAGGGACCTTCACACTGTATCTAACCCCGTGCTGTCCCTGTCCTGGGAGTGTTCGATGGGGACACTCTGGAGGAATCTTTACTCTGTATCAAACCCCGTGCTGTCCCACCCTGTGAGTGTTTGATGGGGGACAGTGTAGAGGGAGTTCTACTCTGTATGCAACCCTGTGTTGCCCCTCTCATGGGAGTGTTTGTTGGGGGACAGTGTAGAGGGAGCATTACTCTGTTGGTAACCCCATACTATCCCTGTCCTGTGAGTGTTTGATGGAAGACAGTGCAGAGAGAGCTTTACTCTCTATTTAACCCCATGCTGTCCCTGTCCTGGGAGTGTTTGATGGGGGACAGTGTAGAGAGAGCTTTATTCTGTATCTAACCCCGTGCTGTCCCTGTCCTGGGAGTGTTTGATGGGGGACAGTGTAGAGGAAGCTTTACTCTGTATCTAATCCCATCCTGTCCCTGTTGAGGAGTGTTAGATGGGGGACAGTGTAGAGGAAGCTTTACACTGTATCTAACCCAGAGCTGTTCCTATCCTGGGAGTGGTTGATCGGGGACAATGTACAGGGAGCTTTACTCAGACCCTAAATCCGTGCTATCCCTTTGCAGGGATTTTTTGTTGGGGGCCAGTGTAGAGGGAGCTTTACTCTGTATCTAACTCCGTGCTGTCCTTGTCCTGGGAGTGTTTGAATGGGGACAGTGTAGAGGGAGCTTTACTCTATATCTAACCCCGTGCTGTCCCTGTCCTGAGAGTGTTTGATGGGGGACAGTGGAGAGGGAGCTTTACTCTGTATCTAACCCCATGCTGTCCCTGTCCCTGGGAGTGTTTGATGGGGGACAGTGTAGAGGGAGCTTTTCTCTGT
>NW_025976320.1:0-1434 GCF_021869965.1 Rhincodon typus | reverse complement strand
TTTACTCTGTATCTAACCCCGTGCTGTCCCTGTCCTGGGAGTGTTTGATGGGGGACAGTGTAGAGAGAGCTTTACTCTGTATCTAACCCCATGCTGTCCCTGTCCTGGGAGTGTTTGATGGGATCAGTGTAGAGGGAGTTTTACTCTGTACCTAACCCCGTGCTGTTCCTGTCCTGGGAGTGTTTGATGGGGCTAGTGTCGAGGGAGCTTTACTCTGTATCTAACCCCATGCTGTCCCTGTCCTGGGAGTGTTTGATGGGATCAGTGTAGAGGGAGCTTTACTCTGTACCTAACGCCGTGCTGTCCCTGTCCTGGGAGTGTTTGATGGGTGACAGTGTAGAGGGAGCTTTACTCTGTATCTAACCCCGTGCTGTCCGTGCCCCGGGAGTGTTGGACAGGGTAAGAGTTGCAGTGGTTTCAGTTTGAATGTTTGGGGGTGAGTTGGTTTCAGTTTAGAAGGTTATGAGGGAGGTTAATGTTAATGTTGATCCCTCACTGCTCCATTGTGATGGGGATTGAACCAAAGCTCAAGAACAAGGGTCTAGGCCCGAAACGTCAGCCTTTCCTGCTCCTCTGATGCTGCTGCGTTCATCCAGCTCTGCACCGTGTTATCTCCTCGGCCCGTTGCACTCTGAGGTAACCTTCTTCGCTGTCCACTGCAGCCTCCAATGTTCGTGCTGTCTGCAAACTTACTAACCATACCTCCTACATTCGCATCCAAATCGTTTATATAAATGATGAAAAAGCAGCAGACCCAGCACTGATCCTTGTGGCACACCGCTGGTCACAGGCCTCCAGTCTGAAAAGCATCTCTACCACCACCCTCTGTCTTTTACAGTCAATTAACTCCTCAACTTTTTGAACAGGACCATCAGTTCTCCAGCTTGCGAAGCAGGTGTTAAAGTGCCGTTCTCCCAGGAAGCAGAAGAAGGGTCCAGACCTGAAACGTCAGCCTTCCTGCTCCTCTGATGCTGCTTGGCCCGCTGTGTTCATCCAGCTCCGCACCTTGTTGTCTCTAGTGTGAGAGAAGTGGGTTCTGGTTTGTGAGGCAGTGGCACCGGTACGGGGAGAAAGACAGGAGAGGGGGAAGCGTGAAGATAGAAAGGTAGTGAAAGAAGTGGGAACGGAGGGAGAAGGAGAAAATGAGACTGAGATGGAGGGTGGGTGAGGAAGATAGTGCAGGACGTAATAATCTTTTTCTCTGCAGGGAGAAGGAAACCGAAACAGCAACACTGAAATAGCAAACGCAAACTGAAAATTGCTAAGGTTGTATTTTCCAAATCCCCAAACACATTAATATTCAAGGATCAAGCAGCATCAGAGGAGCAGGAAGGATGATGTTTCGGGCTTGGACCCTTCTTCAGAAAATGAAGGAGGGTCCAGACCCGAAACGTCAGCCTTCCTGCTCCTCTGATGCTGCTTGGCCCGCTGTGT
>NW_025976319.1:0-7487 GCF_021869965.1 Rhincodon typus | reverse complement strand
ATCAGAGGAGCAGGAAAGCTGACGTTTTGGGTCTAGGCCCGTATCATCAGCCTTCCTGCTCCTCTGATGCTGCTTGGCCTGCTGTGTTCATCCAGCTCTACACCTTGTTATCTTAGTTTAATTTGGTGTCATGTTTGGCACAACATCGTGGGCCGATGGGCCTGTTCCTGTGCTGTACTGTTCTATGTTATTAAAGGAATATATGATTATTTATAGGATGCAGCAGTTAAGCAGACAATGGACATTTCTGTTTCACTGTTTCTGGTGCAAGACCATTTCCTGCAAGAATTTAGTCCTAACTGTGATGCCCAAAAAGGAAAACATGTCAGAGTTAAATCCAAACTTAGCTATGAATGTTAATTCACCTTTATAACTATCTGAACAATGCCTGCTTACTTTTGTATCTTACTGATGGGCTTGAATTTGGATTATGATCATTTCAGTTTAAGACAATCAGAAGATCTCATCTTTGCATTTGATCCCCAAACTGTGAAACTGTCTTAAAACTATCCACCATTGAAATGTTCTTTCTTCTTGTGTTCCTGTCGGTGAGATGGAGCTCCATGTTGAAATCCCCTTAGAGTTCTCACATGCCACTATGATGTTCAACCTAAACAATGTGTGGAGCAATTTTCCTCTCTGATGCCCAGCCCAACTGTTTCTGGCAGCTGAAAAAGTAAAGTTGGAATTCTCCCAATATTTCTTCCTTGCAGATTTGTTTTCTTCAGGCAATCGTTGACTATAATCTTAAAAAGTGTGATGCTTTTGCAATAGAAAATTTAAATGCAAATGGGAAAATTGCTCCATCCACAACAAATAAATAAGTAAGCATTATCAAAAGTATATGAAGATAAATACACAAAAATGTGGAACAACACTTTACAGACCAGTTCTAAGATGAGATTTAGAACTATGAATGAATTTATATAATTAAAATACTTCACGTAACAGATTACTTTATATTCCCAGTCAATATTACAATGGGTTTTTGGCCTTTTACAGAATGTGAACCTGGATTTCCTAAAAGTTCTGCTGGATTGCACTTAAGTGCTAGACATTAGAATGGGTGACAGGTCCATACACATCTTGACGTTGAGGGCAGGGCTTACCTGGAGTTCCAACTTCTCTAGCTCAAAAGGAAAAGGGTTCATATGGGAGAGAAATGAGGTATCAAACTGCTTGTCTGACATCAGTGCAGGAGCTTACAGCAATTTCATCCCATTATATATTGAGATGTGTAAACAGGCTCCACCCCTCTGCTTATAGCTATCTGAGGCTGAACCAGATTGTTCACAATCTTGGTGTCATATTTAACCCTGAGACCAGCTACCAATCATATGCCCCTCACAACTCCCAGGCCACCTATAATCACTTCTGTAACATCATCTAACATGGCCCCTGCCTCAGCTCATCTGCTGCTGAAACTTACTACCATGCCTTTCTTATCGCTAGTTCTACTATTTTAGCACACTGCTGAGTGGTGTCTCACAATCTACTCTCCATAAATTTGAGTCACTTGAAACTTCACTGTTCATGTCTTGACTTGCTCCAAATCAAATTCACTTACTTAGACACTGTGCTTACCAAACTAAATTGGCTTCTATTTAAGCAAGGTCTTGGTTTTAAACAGAAACAGAAAGTGCCAGAGAAACATAGCAGATCAGGTAGCATATTTAGATAGAAAAACAGTTTTGAGTCTGGTGACCCTTTGTCAGAAGCCATTCTTATTTTTCTCTCTACAGATGCTGCCAAATATGATATGCTTCTCATGCACTCTGGTTTTGTTTCAGAATTCTAACATCCAGCATTCTTTGCATTTACTTTATTGTCTTTATTTTAAAACAGCTTTCAAATCCCTCCATTCTTGCCCCTCATTATCTTTGTAATCTCCTGCAGCCTCAGTAACTGCACTTCTTGTTTCCTCAGCATCTCCGATTCTAATTGCTCCATAATTATGTAGCTATGTCACACATAATGAGACTGAAGTTCAGAGATTTAAATTGATATGTGGAATTGCATGCTTGGCAGCCTGATGTCCACAATAAATGTAATGATCATACGTAAGAAAAGCTCAAATTTATCGTGTGAACATTATTAGCCAGTCCTATCTCTGGAACAAAATTAATAATGCTGAAAAGAGGCTTATGTTGTCAAAATATTTCCTAATGTTCCCAGAGTAATACCTGGACCAATGAGAATTAACCTATCTCGCTTAAAAAGTATATAAAGTGAAAATTAATGATCAATCATCACTAACTGGTGTATTCACCATGGTAATGCTTTTAACAACAAAGTGCATTTGGCAACCAATTAAAATGCTTCTTTCATATCATATAAGTGTTGGTTTTAAGTTTAAATTGGTATTCTTGTGAATTGTCTTGATGAATGCAAGATAAAAAGCTTCAACAAAATGTGTCTATTTTAAAGCAATATTCAAATTTTGTCTTAACATTTAACCAGATATCTAATCTGGGGGTACCAATTATGCATCCACAATCTTGCATGAAAAACAGTACCTGACATGAATGATAACTCATCAATAATATCTCTTAATACTGTAGATATCACATTTGAAAACTGTGAAAAATTAAAGTTTTGCAAATCCACCTCCAAGCTGTCTTCAAGCCAAAGCATCACTCTGCCTGTCACATCAATGAGTAAGGTAGTATGTGAATTTTAGTATCTGTGTGTACCTAAATATATCAGACATACATTCCAAGACTGAGGCATTGTATCCAGCAGCATCTTCCTTTAACTGCTCACAACCAACAATCAACTGACTGAACCTATCCAGCCTGCACTTACAAGGCTCACAACACAATGTCCAACACCAGATGTAACTATGGAATTGAACACATTTGCTAAAGCGTGTGAGTGTGTGAAGAATTTCACTAATAATCAATTTAGGATAGTCAATCAGGGTCAGAGTATGACATACCTTTCAGTGGACTGGAAGCTATATTTATTAATACACAGGGCCTTGTTCTTTTCAGACAGAAAGAACATGTACAAACTGCACCCATTTCAACTCAACAAAACAAGTGGCAGCCATTCCCCAAGATAACGCTTCAATTTTGCAGGTTTAAGCTAGAGGTTCATCTGCAAGGAATATATTTAATTAGAGCCATACAGCATGGAAAGAAGCCCTTTGACCCAACTCGTCCATGCCAACCTAAACTGAACCAATCCCATTTGCCTGCGTTTGACCCCTATCCCCTTAAACCTTTATGCTTCAAAGTTATTTGGGTTTCCAGTTCATTGAATATTCCTTTGTTGACAGGTTTAAAGCTGTTTTGCAATACTGTTTTGCAACAACTCTTTTTTGCAACACTGCTCTGTAGCCATCTTCTCCCATCTCCTTACAGTCTCCCTTCCTCCCTCCTCACTAGTTTCTTTTTTTCCCCCATAATTACTACAGCCTTTCATCACCTGAAACCTTGTAAATTCCTGTTTCTCCACCCTATGAAGGCTTCTTCTTCATCTAAGATCCCCAACATTTTTGTTGAAAGTAGGCAAAGTTTGAAATCCCGGGTACTTACTAAGAATAAAGCTACAAGATTTCATGCTTTTTAAATTGACAAAATGAACTATATGACACTCAGAAAAGTAAAACAAGCTAGACTATGCATATTCTATCATCCAGAATTAACTAGGCAAATCTGAATTTACAGACAAACTGTAGTTGAATACTCCACAGAGCATATCAAACGGTAAACACAGTCAAGTGTGAACCCACAGAATTCTCAGCAACCCATCCAGGATACTGACATTGTGGGTCATCCTAACTCCAATCCATGTTTACATTGGGAGAATATCACTTAACTCTGCAATATAGACCACCATCTGACAGGCTACTTTTCAAACTCAATACACATACTGATTCCAAAAATGCATACTTCATTTGTCTGTGGAACCGAGAGCAAATCTATTTGTTTGACAAGCATGGACAATCCTTCTCAGTCATCACTCGTCAACAGATCCAGTAGTACATGGTGGATTACTCAAAAATCAGGGGAAGGTGAAAGTTGCCCACAATTGATGTGCAGTAATGAATTACCCAACTTGAACATAGGACAGATTGTTCAAGTGTAACACCTAATTGAATCCAACAGAAATATTCAACAAATGCCCAGAATCAAGACTGTATTAAACGCAAATTCCAAATGGCATGACAGTATGATAAAACAGATGCCAAGTCAAAATGGTATCTCAGCTAGTCTTGTTGTAGTCCAAAACTCAATATAAACAAATAAAGCATTAACAGTACTCTGAAACCATGCAGCAGTCTCCAACAAAGATTTCCCATTCTTTCCTGTGAACTTGATTTGGGCTGCAGGTTGAGGCCAGGAATTCAGAGCACAAAAGAACAAACCAATCTCCCACAAATCCTGGCTCTGCACTAGGGTCCACAGCTCCACCATTTGCCAAAGTTAGTTGAGGAAATATTTCTATTTTCTGAGACTCACGACCATCATACTGAAAGTATGTTTGTTTCACGTGATTATTAATGGGGTCACTGTGATCCCCTAATTATCTGCAACCATGTCGAATGCATAAACCGGCTTGTAAAATCAAGTCTGCATCAGAATAAGCTTGGATTTAAATTCTGTAAACCTAATGACATTCATTCTATTTTATTTGAAACCACAAAACTTTCTTTTTACTATATTGATAATACTGGTGACCTACCATGCATTCCTGATATTTAAAGAAAGAGTTTATTTTTGTTTGTAATGTATGGAATCATGACAGCTTAATGACATCGTAATAGGTATACTTTAATTTTAATGAGCTTTCAAATGAATCCTAATGGCAATCCTATCTGGGCAGGATGATATTTAAAAACAAAAATTGATTTTTGAGTATTACATCAACTAAAATACTTTCACTTCTTCTGCAATAGTTGAGGGAGAGCTATTTGTTCTATAACATGATCTCACATGTTCTCTTAGTTTGTAATAAGCTGACCTAGAGTATTCATGCTGACAGGTGGATTGTACAGTGACTAAAATTGTTGCCGAATATAAATATTTTTCAAAATACAGGTAAGTGCTCCTATTTCCACAGGAAATGGCTGTGGTTTGGAAAAAGGACAAATTGAGGTACAAAAAGAAAATAATGCCATTTTGTAATTCACAAAGAAGTGCACGAGAAAATCTGCATGGTATTGTGAGCACATTGGATTTCTGGGCAATGTATGGCCAACTCACCACTGGCATCTCCTTATACTCTGCCATTCCCTCCCCATAGGCATCTGAACTATTTCCTCCTTACAGAGTTGATCCTCTCCACTGACCCAACACCACTACCCCTCTCCCCCAACTTGTCAGACCCTAAATCCCAGCCCATCCTCAAAATGCTGTTCGAATCCCGACATCCCACTGTCCTGACTCCCTACTTCCACTTTCCGTCTGCCCAACAAACGCTAACAGAGCCCAACAACTCCCCGATTGACCCAAGTCCCAAACTATTCTAAAACATCCAGATCACACCATCCACTCACCAACTGGCATTTTTTCTTTGATTAACATGTTCACAAAACCTCTGCTGTGTTCCAGTAGGATCTCAAAAACAAACTAGATTCACATCCACTCGGTAACTTCGCAAGCATAAACCAAGCAGTACCTCAGCTTTGGTCCCACTACTGCATCTTTTTGGGTTCAATTTCTTCACCCAGAGAGCGGTGAGCCTGTGGAATTCTCCACATAAAGTGGTTGAGGCCAAAACATTGAATATTTTCAAGATGGAGTTAGGTATAGTCCTTAAAGGATCAAAGGGCATCAGGAGAAAGTGGGAACAGGGTACTGAGTTGGATGACCACCCATGACCATACTGAATGGTGGAGCAGGTTCAAAGGCTGAATTGGCTTACTCCTGCTCCTATATTCTATGTTTTAAACAAAATGGGAGCAGCATGTGATTTAAACCTTGTCAATTTTCTATATCCATAATTTTACTGCCATATTTTCTTTCAAATGCAATTAATTATACAGACCTGTTGTCAAGTCAATCTTGGAAGAGATATATTAATGATATATTCAGCTCATCTAATCCAAGACATATCCAAAGGAAGCAGTCAGTAAAAGTGCATGAATACTTACCAGCCTGTCCAGATTTGTACCAGCTGCTGTTGTTGGCTGTTCCTCAGGGCTATAGGGCCTGAACCTTAAGTTAAAATTTTCTGAAGTGGAGCGTGTCCTACGCGTGGGTTTCATTGGTTTTGGCTGGCCACATCCTTGAAAAACCTGCAACAATTAAACAAGTAAAAAACATTTCAGATTGTTTCAAATTCATCCTCTTACTTTTTCTAAAGCAGCATCAACTATTTAACCAAGTAGTCAAGTGATCTGTTGAGTGAGTAAGTTTTCAGAGACCAGCATCACTTCTCTTTGAGAAGTCTCAAAGGTAATGATTTCATAAAAGTTTGGGACACAAAATTATTACAGATGTTGGGATAAAAATGTGGTCAGTGGGACACACAGAGATAGATCTCCCAAAAAGATCATTATGACCGTCAATTTTCAAACCAAAAGTTGACTTTGAATTTCAGACTGAAAGATCAAACTTGAATTCACAGAATCACAGAATTATTATGGTGCTGAAGAAGGTCACTCACATCCAAACTGGGTCTCCAAATAAACATGATAACTTAGTGCCATTCTCCCACCCTCTCCACATAATCCTGTGCATTACTTCTTTTTAAACAGGCATTTAACCCCCTCCTAACTGCCTCAATCTGTTAAAAATGTTTCCACCACACTTCCAGTGTATTTCAAACCCAAACCTCTAGTTGTCTGAAAATGTTTCTTTTTTCTTCTCATCATAGGTATTTCCTTTGAAAATCGCTATAAATCTGAGCCCTTATGTTCTTGATCCTTTTAAAAGCAGGAATAATTTCTCCCTGTCCACTCTGTCCAGACCTCCTATGATTTTTAAAACTTCAAGTAAATCTCCTTTTGTCTGATAGTACTCCTGGACAAGTCAGATCCCAGAATGAAATCTGGATGGATAGATCATATTTTGTTCACTCAAATGCACACACACAAAGCTACAGATTAGTTTTAGCAATAAAACAGAAGTTAAGAAATAAAAATGAAACAAACCAGCTGTAATAATTTTACAAACTTTGAAACATAACAAAACAAAATCCCATCTACTCCCCAGTACTATCAATTTAGAGTTATTCAAAAAGTGGAGATATTTTCCTTCCCTGTCAAACTTGTAGGTTTCACTTTACTGCTTTTCTGTCTTACTTCTTTTCGGGTGATCTGTGAAGTCTTTTTCCTGAATCCTCACACAGCTGAGATCTGATTTTGAGATAACAAGGTGTAGAGCTGGATGAACACAGCAGGCCAAGCAGCATCAGAGGAGCAGGAAAGCTGACATTTGGGGTCGAGACCCTTCTTCAGAAATCTGAAGTAATTTTCTGAAGAAGGGTCTCGACCCGAAACGTCAGCTTTCCTGCTCCTCTGATGCTGCTTGGCCTGC
>NW_025976318.1:0-7487 GCF_021869965.1 Rhincodon typus | reverse complement strand
GGGACAGAGTGTAATATTTACAGAGGGTCACTGGGACAGAGTGTAATATTTACAGCGGGTCACTGGGACAGAGTATAATATTTACAAAGGGTCACTGGGACAGAGTGTAATATTTACAGAGGGTCACTGGGATGGAGTGTAATATTTACAGCGGGTCACTGGGATGGAGTGTAATATTTACAGCAGGTCACTGGGCCAGAGTATAATATTTACAGAGGGTCACTGGGACAGACCTGTGAATATTTGCAGATGGCCCTTGGGAATGTTTGAATATTTTCCGAAGATTTTGCATATGTCTGTGATCATCCTTGCTCGTGTGTCCTATGAAAACCTAGATAAGCAATGCTGCCTCTACAATCCCAGCGTGGGCAGATTTGGTTGTGCTCTGTTTAACCTCTCTAATTTGGCCTGTCTTAATTGGCTTGGTGTTATTGCAGACATCTATAACTCTTCACGTAAACATGTTGCTCCTGCTATCTGTGTGAAAGTAGCTGAAACATCAGGATATTGAATGGGAAACGCTGATTTCATTTACTGTTCCTTATACAGCCCTGCATAAATCAATGATCTCTAAGTCACGGTACACTGGCACTTGCATTTGCACTCACTAAGTGTATTCAATTCATTAGACAGATTTTAATATACTGCCTCACAAGAAGGTACTGTTTTAGGAGTGGCCTGTGAAATGTCAAGCAAGGCTAAATATTTCTTAAAAGATATTAACGCAACAGGCAATATGCTGTCCTGTTACCAACAAGACACAACATTGTTTTGAAAAATGCATTCTGCAAAGTCTTCACACTGAAATGTTAAGTAGCACATCCATTGGAATAGAAGTCTGGAGCAAACCTGCAACTTCATTTCATTAAAAATTGCTTGTGCAAACTAAAATTGCCAACAAATTTGAACCCAGTGCCCGACATTAAATAACAACAAAGCCAACCATCAGGCCCAAGGATTCTCACCCTGTCTATTGGATGGTGTCATCTTGCGGTTTACCAACCGCCAATAATTTTTCACTTCCTGTGATTACTCGAGTTATGGCCAATTTTGTGTAAAAGTCAACCCTGATTCTTTGCCCATGCCGCTGAATACAAATTCTTTCCTGTGGAAACGTACTTGATGGAAGCAGGTATTTTCCTGATCAAAACTAAAAACTGAAAGAACTGCGGATGCTGTGAATCAGGAACAAAAACAGAAGATGCTGGAAAAAGCTCAGCAGCTCTGGCAGCATCTGTGGAGAGAAATCAGAGTTAACGTTTCGGGTCCGGTGACCCTGCGCTGAACCTGACCAGACCTCTCATTTACTCCCAGCAACAATAGAACGCCTTTTCAGCTTTCAATGAGATCAGGGATGATATCTGACCTAACGCCATTTACTAGCCATCTTTTTTTAAATATCGATTGTTACCAAAAGTCTACCAATCTTTAAAAGAATGAGGGAGGATCTCATGGAAACATATAAAATCCTGATGGGACTGGACAGGCTAGATGCAGGAAGAATGTTCCCGATGTTGGGGAAGTCCAGAACTAGGGGTCACAGTCTAAGAATAAGGAGTAAGCCATTCAGGACTGAGATGAGGAAGAATTTCTTCACTCAGAGAGTTGTGAACCTGTGGAATTCTCTCCCACACGAAGCTGTTGGGGCCAGTTCGTTAGATTCAAGAGGGAGCTGGACATGCCTCTTGTGGGTAAAGGGATCAAGGGGTATGGAGGGAAAGCAGGAATGGGATAGTGAGATTGCATGATCAGCCATGGTCATATTGAATGGTAGTGCTGGCTTGAAGGGCCGAATAGCCTACTCCTGCTCCTAGTTTCTATGTTTCTACGTAATCCCAGAAGTCACATGACACCAGGTTATAGTCCAACAGGTTTATTTGAAATCACAAGCTTTTGAAGTGACACTTCACCTGATGAAGGAGCAGCGCTCCGAAAGTTTATGATTTCAAATAAACCTGTTGGGACTATAACCTGGGGATTGTAAGTACTGCCGATGCTGGAGTCAGAGATAACACGGTGTGGAGCTGGAGGAACACAGCAGGCCAGGCAACATCAGAGGAGCAGAAAAGCTGATGTTTCGGGTCGGGGCCCTTCTTCAGAAAACCTGGTTTCGTGTGATTTCTGACCTTGTCCAACCCAGTCCAACACTGTCACCTCCACATCACAATTGATCTAGCAGCAATTTGGAGAAGCAAGTTCTCAAGTTCTCCCAGTCTTTACACAGAACTATTTCCAAATGTCACTCCTGAAAGATTTGGCTCTATGTTTTAGACTATCCTGGACATCCCAAACAAGAGAAAATAGTTTCTCTCTATCCACCCCACTTCTTACCATTAATGTATTTAAAACTTCGATATAATCCTCGCTTAGCCTTATAATTTCAAGGGAATACAACCCTAGTTTGTGTAACATCCCCACCTAATTAAATCTTTGGTGTTGTAATGGTAAATAGTTGAATTTCCTTCATGCCAATATTATCCTCCTTAAAGTCTGGCAACCAGAGCTGTTTACAGTTGCCTGTGTATGGTCAAACCAGGATTTTGGATTTCTACAGTATAACATAACTTCTGCTACAGACCCTTGGATATAAAGCCTATTATTATAAATTTTTTGGTCATACTGAAGGATGTGGGCAGCAAAGGACCATCGTCCCCTGCAAGTTTCCTGACTCAGAAATATATCGCTGTTCCTTTAGTGTCGCTGGTCAAAATCCTGGAATTCCCAACCCTCATAGCAAATTGCAAAATAAAGGCAAACTACCGCAGATGCTCAAAACCTGAAATAAAAACAGAAAATGCTGGAGAAACTCAGCAGGTCTGGCCACATCTGTGGAGAGAGAAACAGAGCTAATGATTCGGGTCTAAAGACTTTTTTTTGGAACTGAATGGGGTGGTGGCGGTGGGGGGCGGTGGTGGAGGAGCGGTGTGGGGGGTGCAGGCGGCTGGAATAAGATATTTCTCTGCTGTTGACAAAGAGGGAGGAGGAGCAAGTGGAACAGATTGAGTGGGTGCCCAGAATAAAGGACAAGGAGAGTGCTAATGGTAGTAAAGGAGTGATTGAGATGTCAAATAGGTGTAAATGATGGGCGTGAAAACGAGAACGTGTACTGAGAGCAAAGCCCACAAGGGGGGGGGGGGGAAGGGTGGTGGGCTGAAGCAGTAATTAAAGTGGATGACAGAGTTCATGCTCTCAAGTTGTTGAACTCAATGTTGAGTCCTGAAGTCTGTAAAGCGTCTAAGCAGAAAATGAGGTGCTGTTCCTCCAGATTGCATTAAGTTTCGCTGCATCAGGCCTGGGACAGAAATGTTAACATGAGAACAAGATGGTGTATCGAAATGGCACGCGACTGGAACACTGGGGCTGTTCCTGCAGACAGAGCAGAGGTGGTCCGGAAAGACACCTTGCCTGTGTTTGGTCTCGCTCATGTAAAGGAGACCGCATTGTGAGCAGCGAATGCAGCAGAGAACTCGTGGAAGTTGCGTTTGAGATCTTGGTCAGTGAGCAGGGAAGAAGTAAAAGGACAATCTAATTGCACGGCTAGGTACCATGGGGGATGGGGAGTAAGGAAGTGTTCAGGGTGTTGGAGGAGTGGACTAGGCTGTCACAGAGGGAACAGCCCCTGCGGAGGGGGTGGGGATAATCTGTGCTGATGGGGTGGCATCCTGCTGCGGGTGACATGGTGCCACATTCTGCCAATTAGAGAAGCTACCCATTATCCCTGCTCCCTGCCACTCACCCAGTCTCCTCATCATTTCAATTAGTTTTCTTTAATTCCATGAGCTTCATCTTCAGCGGACAGTTTGCTATGAAGGGTTTTGAAATCACTCCACAGAGGCCTGTCACCAAGTCACCCTTTATTTACATATGGAGAGTCCCTGATACTGATCTGGCTCTCAGGGTGAACAGAACCTCTGACCCTCTTGTTTCTATCTGTCAGCCAGGGCTCCCTGATTGGACCAGATTAACAGCCCAAATCAGGGAACTCAGGGTCTATGAGGTCCACCTGGCTGACCTCATTACAATCACTACAGGCTTTATCGAATGTTGTTTGTAACTGTATACAAAGAACATCTGCAGACAACATATGTTGATTTGGCACTGAATGCAACGTCACATTGCACAAAGCACTTGCCATTTCACTCACATTAAGAGTGAAATTGAACAAACATTGCCACTCCTGACTGACTATGTTTGCGATAGAAGCCCAATGTCAAACCACTCCTTATTGACTTCCATCATATATCATTCTAACACTGAAACATAATTCCTTCAATTTCCATTGTGGGAAATCCGAGCATCACAAACAAATTTGTTTCACTGCGTGAAGTTAAGATCTGAAATAATCCTGATACTGGCAGAAAATGCTCTGAAATCCTCTCGTTGTTGCTGTTCATCACAATGAACCAACATGCTTTAGAAATCTGATGATTTTGTATAAACAGATGTTTTTGTTGAATGTTTTCTGTGCATGGCGGTTGCACTGAAATGAATGATTAAATTGGTTGTGCTCGAATGATTACCAAATTGTTTTTTTTTTATCTCTGCTCCATAGAAACCCCAATTCATTCACAATTCTGATTGAAGCGTAACGTTCTTGGCAAACAAGTTAAAACATTTACTCGGATTAAACCACACATGGTAATCCTGCAGCACAAAGCAGAATGGTGAGGTGGCCAATCTGACAGTGAAAAAAAATAAAGTGCAACAGCATAGCAATATCGATCAAGATCCATAAATGTGTCCAGACATTGCTTCAGTGAAGCAAGACTTACAAGTCTGCCCTCCACCATGAATCGGTTGAAATAGTTGAAGATTCTATTCAGTTTGCCCATGGTTACTTGACGAATCAGAGGGTTTTTTTTGGGATAGTTGGGAAGAGTCACCACAGAAGGTTGCCCCACACCACCATCCGGTGGTCACAATCTGTCACTGCCCCGTTACGGGTTTCCTTACATGGGTTCTGCTCGAAATGTTTACATAGGCAGCTTCAGTGTTAAAGATTGACATAAAAATGTAATTATAAACAACGGCAGTTGGAAGATAGTGAGGGAACGCATGCATCGAGAAGATATATGTTTCATTTCCTTCTTCTTATGAAGCTGTCCACGGTAGGTTCATCGGTGCGAAGCATCTTCACAAGTTCAATTTTTGACTTGGACTCCTTCCTTTCCTCACTGTCTGAATACATTCTGTTATGTGGAGTGGAACAACATATCAGTCTGTATTATCTAAAAAGCTACCCTCACTGAATTATGCAACTGGCCACTTTAAGAAAACTGTGTTCAATGCTGCTCTCCCTGCTATATTAAAGATGTCGTGAAACTTGAAAGGCTTCAGAAAAGATTCACAAGGATGTTGCTGAGTTTGGAGGGTTAGAGCTACAGGGAGAGGCTGAATAGACTGGGTCTGTTTTCCCTGAAGTGTCGGAGGCTGAGGGGTGACCTTATAGAGGTTTATAAAATCAGGAGGGGCATGGACAGGCTGAATCTTTTCCCCAGGGTAGGGGAGTCCAGAACTAGAGGGCATTGGTTTAAAGTGAGAGGGGAAATATTTAATTTTTTCACGCAGAGGGTGGTATTTGTGTGGAAAGAGTTGCCAGAGGAAGTAATGGAGGCTGGTACAATTACAACATTTAAAAGGCATCTGGATGGGTATCTGAACAGGAAGGGTTTAAAGCGATTATGGGCTAAATGCTGGCAAATGGGACTAGATTAATTTAGGATATCTGGTCAGCATGGACGAGTTGGACCGAAGGGTCTGTTTCTGTGCCGCACAGACCTATGACTATGATACTGCAAGCCATCCTGTAGCAACAGCTTGGATAATAGGAGAAGGGGCTTAATGGGACTGATATCCTCAAAGGCTAACAATCAGTGGGGCTCTGCATCTGATCCTGCCCGGCGTCGAGAACGTTAAAATGTAACTTTAGTCTTTCTTCATTTCTCACACGTGACTTTAGTCTTTAACATTTCACCGGACCTGCTCGTATAAAGGGATCGAAGATTGTGCGACTGTGGTCTGGCTTTGTAGCAAGCCCAAGAAGATGTGCTAAACGACAATGAACATATTTATTTTCCAATTTCTTGCAGCTTTGCAGCAAGGGCCCAGTGACAGTGGCAATCGGTCTGAAGGGGAGGGTACACTCACAGAATGCACCACACTTTTCCACAGTCCAAACTTGAAGCTCAGCGCAGCAAACTAGCTGCACCAATGTACAAAAGAGAGAGAAAAAAAAAACGACACGTTGCACTATCTGTTCATTTAACAGGAGTAATAGCCCCCAGCAATTACTGGCAATTTTGTGCTCTGCACTCAGATCCACTGAGAACTAAATTTAGGCTTCCCAGATACATCTTACTTAAAACCTTCAATGGTTGTTAAAGAGAAGATACTTTCAACCAATTTGCTGGCTGGATTTGAACCCAGGTTCCGATAATGACAGGGCTATTACACTCCGTGGTTTCAAATTAATGGTTCCAAAGAATGAACGGAATTCAAAAATCAAAAGAACCTAACTGTACCATGTTGGAATTATTGGCATTTTACTTTCGGCTGACACAGTACATATTGTGTCCTTTAGTAAAGTTATTTTCCTCCATCCTCTTTCCTGTCCCCTCTAAATTTTTCAATAATCATTGTGCCACGACAATCAAATGCAGCCTCTGATTGGCTGGATTTGGTGCGATTCCTGTAGTTATTAAGTTTTAATAAGGTACAGATGCTGAATATTAATAGTGAAAGGATTAAAAAGTTCTTAAGGCCCTCTTGTGGTGCAGTGGTAGTGTCCGTGCCCCTGGACCAGGAGGCCTGGGTCCGAGTCCCACCTGTTCCAGAGGTGTACAATGATACCTCTGAATAGGTTGATTAGAAAAATAGGTTAATAAAAATAAATTTAAAATGCACCTCGGGCCCTCTTGTGGTGCAGTGGTAGTGTCCTCACTCCAGGTTGATTCGAAAAATAGGTTCAAAAGCTTTTTTCTTCCCCCTGATTATTTTATATATGCATTAACAACCCAATAAATTGAACAGATCAAGAACATTCGCAGGCCAAATTCCACAAGATTGGAACTTCAGTCCCAACCCAAAACCACAATCCATGTGGATTGCAATAAGATGTGGTCATACGATATTTTTCCTCAGGGCCTGTATTTAATCTCTTGATTATTGATTTCTCAGCCAAATTTTGGGATATCATTGTCCTCCGTTGTCCTGGTTCGAACCAAGAAACTCAAGTTTTATTTTTCCCAGTCCTGCTTGAGTCTGTGCTCTTTTATAGAGTCATAGAGTTGTACAGCACAGAAACAGACCTTTTGGTCCAACTCGTCCATGCTGACCAGGAATCCTGAACTAAGCTAGTGTCCATTTGTCAGAATTTGGCCCATATCCCTCTAAACCCTTCCTATTCATATACCCATCCAGATGCCTTTTAAATGTTGTAATTGTACCAGCCTCCACCACTTCCTCTGGCAGCTCATTCCATACACGCA
>NW_025976317.1:3318-7488 GCF_021869965.1 Rhincodon typus | reverse complement strand
TGCGAGTGAGTGGCAAAGCAGAGGGCATGCAGGGTTAGTGGTGTCAGAGGATGGGCTGGCTGACAATGAGTAGGGAAGGTGGTGGCACTCATCCAGGCAGAGTGGAGAAGGGCATTGCTACAGCGCTGAGCATTCCTCCAGGTGCTGAGACTGTACTGACCCGGGGTGGCTCCTTCAGTGCAGGCTGGGCGTGGGCTGGTGGCGTGACCTCCACTGCTGGTCCTAGGGAACAGGGTGTTCTGCCTCGGCCCCACCATGTCCAGAAGGAGCTCCCTTCCCAAAAAGCAGGTGCTGAATTTCCCTCGTCTGCTGTGTCCAGGGCAAATGTCAGGAGCCTTGCAGGGCAGCCCCAGACTGATAGAGCTTGTCTGAGTGCACCATGGCCTTTTAAAGATGGCACAGCCACGTGGGATGCCAGTGGTTATCTGGTGAGTGGCGAGTTGTTCCAGGAACAGCGTGTGGTGAGATAGAGCAGAAATCACAGCATAGGGTCCATGTAGGCCATTAGGGTATGGTGAGATAGGTCAAGAGAATGAGGCCGCACACAGACAAACTCTCCAAAACACTCGATGCAACTCAGACTTAGCCAAAAGAATGTAAGATTCAGCCCTGAGAGACTCACTGGGAGAGTGATGGAGAGACAGTGAGGGGGAGAGAGAGGGATACAGTGAGGGAGGGAGGACATGTAGGATTGAGTGAGGGAGAGTGTGTGGTTGTGACGGATGAGGGAGGAAAGTTTGAGTGTGTATGTGAACAGAGAGACTGAGTGAGCCAGACACACACCCACCTTCCTCTTCCCCTCCCCACAAAATCCTTCCAGGAGGCAGGATGGGAAAAGAAGAAACCCTAGGATGAAAGGTAACCTGTTTTCAACCTTCACTTTGGTATGAATCCCACAAAGGCCAGCTTGGAGTGTTTTTCACCAGAGGCGAAAGCAAGATCAATCTTACTTAAACCCACCTCCTTATCTTGCCCTGGTAAGAGGACACGGAGTCTATCAGTCTCGGCTTTGCTCTGTGTCTTAACTGAAAAAACATCAATAGGTTTTATTAGTTAGTTTCACTGCTTGCTTTTTAAAAAATTATTTTTGTTAATTACTCATCTATAAACAATTAATATATTGTTGTGGCAGTTTTTAAAAATTAATGTTTGATGTTGTTCCAAATCTAATTTTACTCAAATTTCCAGCCCGCACCTTCTAGAATGTAAAAAAATTGACATGTGACCCTTCATACAAAATGTCAGGTCTTGTTTTACAAGATGCATTGGAACATTTCGCCAAGGCTCCTCTGAAAGCACCTTCCAAACCCACGACCATTTCCATGTAAAAGGACAAGGGCAGCAGATACATGGGAACACAACCCCCTGCAAGTTCCCCTCCAAGCCACTCACCATCCTGACTCGGAAATATATCGCCGTTCCTTCACTGCCGCTGGGTCAAAATCCTGGAATTCCCTCCCTGATGGCATTGTGCCTTGACCTGCAGCAGTTCAAGGAGAGCAGTTTACCACCACCTTCTCAAGGGCAACTAGGGACAGGCAATAAGTGCTGGCCCAGCCAATGAAACCCATGTCCCCTGAATAATTTGAGTAAAGGGATTTTCCTGGTTTGAATTGTAAATAGGCAACCCTACAATGGGATGGCAGAGTGAGTGAAGGAGATTTTGTTGATACTTTCAGGGCAACCAGTTTGGAATTGGGGATGCAATTAGAGAAGTCCTACCCAAACCCTGAAGACAGCAGTGTATGTTAGCACAGTGACCGCGCACTGCCCCTGTCATATGTCACAGGCGAGTGTGTTCTTTGTGTGGTTGCTCTGAGTGACTGTTATCTGTCGTCAATGTGTTCTAACCGTTATTTTTCCATGAATATCAAAGTCACTGGCCTGGACTCCTCCTCCTTCCCTTGATAATTTTAGAAAATTATAACAAACACTTTCTGAATCCCCACTCCCCATCATCTTGAAGTGTCTGGCTGTGAAGATAATGGTTTCATATTCCATCCATGGCAGTTTTTTCCTGTTGTGATAAAGCTCATCATTTCCTTATTATGCCCTCTGCAGTCACTGGTTTTCTGGGAAAACTAGTCTTTGTTTGAGCGAGGGGCATAGTTAGGCAGGAAGGAACCTGTCCTTTTTCTTACTCAGATACTCTGTTCCTGGTGACCCATAGCCCAACTCTAACACCGAATCTCAGTCCGATGGGCAATGATGCTGGTCCAGGCAGTGACGCCCACATCCCATGAATAATGTTTATAAAAAGTCCGGGATAATTGATTAAGTTGCTGTCTGCCAAACCTGTGCTCATCTTTCCCACAATTCCCTAGTTGAAACCCTTCAATCCACCATTATAAAGCACAGTGGCTCAGTGGTTAGCATTGCTGCCTCATAGTGCCAGGGACCTGGGTTCAGTGCCAGCCTCAGATGACTGCCTGTGTGGAGTTTGCACACGCTCCCCATGTCTTCATGGGTTTCCTCCGGGAGGACGAATTTCTTCCCATGGTCCAAAGATGTGCAGGTTAGGTGGATTGGCCATGTTAAGTTGCCCATAGTGTCCAGGGAAGCGTAGGTTGGGTTTATTAGCCATGGGAATGCGGGGATAGGGTAGGTTGGGTTTATTAGCCATGGGGAATGCGGGGATAGGGTAGGTTGGGTTTATTATCCATGGGGAATGCGGGGATAGGGTAGGTTGGGTTTATTAGCCATGGGAAATGCGGGGATAGGGTAGGTTGGGTTTATTAGCCATGGCGAATGCGGGGATTGGGTAGGTTGGGTTTATTAGCCATGGGGAATGCGGGGAAAGGGTAGGTTGGGTTTATTAGCCATGGGGAATGCGGGGATCAGGTAGGTTGGGTTTATTAGCCATGGGGAATGCGGGGAAAGGGTAGGTTGGGTTTATTAGCCATGGGGAATGCGGGGAAAGGGTAGGTTCGGTTTATTAGCCATGGGGAATGCGGGGATCAGGTAGGTTGGGTTTATTAGCCATGGGGAATGCGAGGATAGGGTAGGTTGGGTTTATTAGCCATGGGGAATGCGGGGATAGGGTAGGAGGGTGAGTCTGGCTGGAGAGTCAGTGGGGATTTGTTGGGCTGAATGGCCTGTTCCTACACTGTAGGAATTCTATGATTCGAGAAGACCAGGACCTAACCGCAGCCATGATGTGGAGGAGCTGGTGTTGGATTGAGCTGGACAAGGTCAGAAGTCACACGACACCAGGTTATAGTCCCAACAGGTTTATTTGAAAACACAAGCTTTTGGAGCCTTGGGTGCATTTTCAAATAAACCTGGTGTAGTGTGATGTCTGACCTTAACCACAGCCACAATGACATCCTGTGACCATGATGAACTGTCCTTCCACAATCTCTCTGATATAGTGGATCACACATTAACCTACAACTCTTCTCTTCCTTCACTCAACTTCTCTGAGAGTATCTGAGCTGTCTCCACTCTGATCCAATCTTATCCAGAGAATCACACGCTGTGAGCTCCCACGCCTGCTCCACTGCTATTGTATTCTGCTAAAGGTTTATCTTTAAACCACCACTTCCTCATCTAGATGCTGACCCCGGCAACATGTGACTCCTGGCTTCCCTGTGTAAAATGTAATCCCCAGCTGGAACACTCCAGTCATTCCCTTGACTTCACCGTTATCTCCACTCTATTGGATTGCGTGTTTAATATCTAGATACAAGGACCCACAGCTAGCTCCAGGTAAATTCTGCCAAGACTGAAGCTAATGTCTTCAAGCCATTGACGGCATCTTCCCCCAGTCACCAGCCTCAGGTTAAACAAGACTGTTCTCAAACTATTGTTTATGTCTATCCCCTTTCCCCACCCCATTCTCAGCATTTATATCCACCTCTTCTCAGCTACAACCAGTTCTGAAGAAGGATGACTGGACCCAATTTTCACACAGAGTGTGGTGTGTGTATGGAATGAGCTGCTGGAGGAAATGGCAGAGGCTGGTACAGTTACAACATTTAAAAGGCATTTGGACAGGTATGTGGATAGGAAGGATTTAGAGGAATATGGGCCAAATGCAAGCAAGTGGGACTAGTTCAGTTCAGCATACCTGGTCAGCATGGACAAGTTGGACAGAAGGATCTGTTTCTGTGCTGTATCAGCCGATGATGTTATCAGTCTATGATACCTTCACTTTCTCTTCACAGATGC
>NW_025976317.1:0-2818 GCF_021869965.1 Rhincodon typus | reverse complement strand
TAATAAACCCAACCTACCCTATCCCCGCATTTCCCATGGCTAATAAACCCAACGTACCCTATCCCCACATTCCCCATGGCTAATAAACCCAACCTACTATATCCCCGCATTCCCCATGGCTAATAAACCCAACCTACCCTATCCTTGCATTTCCCATGGCTAATAAACCCAACCTACCCTATCCCCGCATTCCCCATGGCTAATAAACCCAACCTACCCTATCCCCGCATTCCCATGGCTAATAAACCCAACCTACGCTTCCCTGGACACTATGGGCAACTTAACATGGCCAATCCACCTAACCTGCACATCTTTGGACCATGGGAAGAAATTGGTCCTCCCGGAGGAAACCCATGAAGACATGGGGAGCGTGTGCAAACTCCACACAGGCAGTCATCTGAGGCTGGCACTGAACCCAGGTCCCTGGCACTATGAGGCAGCAATGCTAACCACTGAGCCACTGTGCTTTATAATGGTGGATTGAAGGGTTTCAACTAGGGAATTGTGGGAAAGATGAGCACAGGTTTGGCAGACAGCAACTTAATCAATTATCCCGGACTTTTTATAAACATTATTCATGGGATGTGGGCGTCACTGCCTGGACCAGCATCATTGCCCATCGGACTGAGATTCGGTGTTAGAGTTGGGCTATGGGTCACCAGGAACAGAGTATCTGAGTAAGAAAAAGGACAGGTTCCTTCCTGCCTAACTATGCCCCTCGCTCAAACAAAGACTAGTTTTCCCAGAAAACCAGTGACTGCAGAGGGCATAATAAGGAAATGATGAGCTTTATCACAACAGGAAAAAACTGCCATGGATGGAATATGAAACCATTATCTTCACAGCCAGACACTTCAAGATGATGGGGAGTGGGGATTCAGAAAGTGTTTGTTATAATTTTCTAAAATTATCAAGGGAAGGAGGAGGAGTCCAGGCCAGTGACTTTGATATTCATGGAAAAATAACGGTTAGAACACATTGACGACAGATAACAGTCACTCAGAGCAACCACACAAACAACACACTCGCCTGTGACATATGACAGGGGCAGTGCGCGGTCACTGTGCTAACATACACTGCTGTCTTCAGGGTTTGGGTAGGACTTCTCTAATTGCATCCCCAATTCCAAACTGGTTGCCCTGAAAGTATCAACAAAATCTCCTTCACTCACTCTGCCATCCCATTGTAGGGTTGCCTATTTACAATTCAAACCAGGAAAATCCCTTTACTCAAATTATTCAGGGGACATGGGTTTCATTGGCTGGGCCAGCACTTATTGCCTGTCCCTAGTTGCCCTTGAGAAGGTGGTGGTAAACTGCTCTCCTTGAACTGCTGCAGGTCAAGGCACAATGCCATCAGGGAGGGAATTCCAGGATTTTGACCCAGCGGCAGTGAAGGAACGGCGATATATTTCCGAGTCAGGATGGTGAGTGGCTTGGAGGGGAACTTGCAGGGGGTTGTGTTCCCATGTATCTGCTGCCCTTGTCCTTTTACATGGAAATGGTCGTGGGTTTGGAAGGTGCTTTCAGAGGAGCCTTGGCGAAATGTTCCAATGCATCTTGTAAAACAAGACCTGACATTTTGTATGAAGGGTCACATTTCAATTTTTTTACATTCTAGAAGGTGCGGGCTGGAAATTTGAGTAAAATTAGATTTGGAACAACATCAAACATTAATTTTTAAAAACTGCCACAACAATATATTAATTGTTTATAGATGAGTAATTAACAAAAATAATTTTTTAAAAAGCAAGCAGTGAAACTAACTAATAAAACCTATTGATGTTTTTTCAGTTAAGACACAGAGCAAAGCCGAGACTGATAGACTCCGTGTCCTCTTACCAGGGCAAGATAAGGAGGTGGGTTTAAGTAAGATTGATCTTGCTTTCGCCTCTGGTGAAAAACACTCCAAGCTGGCCTTTGTGGGATTCATACCAAAGTGAAGGTTGAAAACAGGTTACCTTTCATCCTAGGGTTTCTTCTTTTCCCATCCTGCCTCCTGGAAGGATTTTGTGGGGAGGGGAAGAGGAAGGTGGGTGTGTGTCTGGCTCACTCAGTCTCTCTGTTCACATACACACTCAAACTTTCCTCCCTCATCCGTCACAACCACACACTCTCCCTCACTCAATCCTACATGTCCTCCCTCCCTCACTGTATCCCTCTCTCTCCCCCTCACTGTCTCTCCATCACTCTCCCAGTGAGTCTCTCAGGGCTGAATCTTACATTCTTTTGGCTAAGTCTGAGTTGCATCGAGTGTTTTGGAGAGTTTGTCTGTGTGCGGCCTCATTCTCTTGACCTATCTCACCATACCCTAATGGCCTACATGGACCCTATGCTGTGATTTCTGCTCTATCTCACCACACGCTGTTCCTGGAACAACTCGCCACTCACCAGATAACCACTGGCATCCCACGTGGCTGTGCCATCTTTAAAAGGCCATGGTGCACTCAGACAAGCTCTATCAGTCTGGGGCTGCCCTGCAAGGCTCCTGACATTTGCCCTGGACACAGCAGACGAGGGAAATTCAGCACCTGCTTTTTGGGAAGGGAGCTCCTTCTGGACATGGTGGGGCCGAGGCAGAACACCCTGTTCCCTAGGACCAGCAGTGGAGGTCACGCCACCAGCCCACGCCCAGCCTGCACTGAAGGAGCCACCCCGGGTCAGTACAGTCTCAGCACCTGGAGGAATGCTCAGCGCTGTAGCAATGCCCTTCTCCACTCTGCCTGGATGAGTGCCACCACCTTCCCTACTCATTGTCAGCCAGCCCATCCGCTGACACCACTAACCCTGCATGCCCTCTGCTTTGCCACTCACTCGCA
>NW_025976316.1:0-7490 GCF_021869965.1 Rhincodon typus | reverse complement strand
TTCCTGCTCCTCTGATGCTGCTTGGCCTGCTGTGTTCATCCAGCTCTACACCTTGTTACCTCAGATTCTCCAGCATCTGCAGTTCCTACTATCTCTGATAAAATGGTGGCTTTGTTACTTGACTAGTAAAGCACAGCTTAGACCAGAGAATGAGTTCAAATCTCACCACAGCTGCTTGAGAATTTGAATTAAATTTAGAAAAAAAGGGAATTAAAACCCTAATTTGGTTCACTAATTCCTTCCATACCTGCTGTCTTTATCAGTCTGGCTGATGGGTGACTCCCATTCTAGTATCTTAACTGCTTAGTTGTATTAAATTAGTTGTCCAGAGTGTTCTATCCCAGAAAGCCAGTTTGACATCAGGATTATCATTCATCAATCTTTGCTCTGTCTTAATGTTTACTTCTAGGCTGAAACATTACAAGCAAGCATCTCCTAACTCAACCCTGTACACAGGTGAAACTCTAAACATGCCTAACATCTGCTTACAATTAATACATGATTATGACAGAGTAATTATGGATGGGCAATAAATGCAAACTTGCTTGTCCATGATGCCCCTAACCAAACAGTTATTTTATTTTCAAAACATTGCTTAAATCTCCAGGAGAACTGCTAAAGATATTAAGTGTCTTGGTACATTCCTCACAGTTCAATATGTGAATCTTCTATTTCAGCTGATGTTTAGTTAAAATTTCACTTAGTGTTCAACTCTCACCTGAAATTACTGCCCAGTGAGCTTTATGCCCTTTGCGCAGACAGGGCTCATGATTGAAGTCTTCATCATACCTTCTTTTAGTTAAGGATTTTCCCCAATTAATTGTCCCAAGCTGGCTGAGGCCAACTACGGCATATCAACTGCTGCCTCAGGTAACTCAGCACAGATCAATAATTTAACTTTTTATGGCCTGTCTGACTTTAGTACATTTGAGTTTTCCTATTAAAGCATTAGGGGAGCCTGCAAGTGTGGGATAGAATCATACAGATCAGGATGATCCTAAGATCCATTCCCAATCTGTTCTGTTCTAGCTCAAACACTATTTATGATTACAAATAGCTTTGATGCTTGGGTGATAGAGAGGAAATATCAGTCAGGGTTCCTTTTATTGATCCCTGCCCAATGAACTCTAAACTAATAAAGAGTAGAATCAGCAAAGATTCCTACCTCTGATCACCATTAAATCACCCCTGGGTAAGAGACTGAGGGAAATATCAACCAGAGTTCCAGCTCCTGACCACTATCTAGTGATCCCTGTGTTAGAGAAAGGGTAAATCATACAGAGTCCCAGCTCCCGTTCACTGTCCAGTCTAGGAAAGTGCACAGCTGGAGGCAATAGGTAAGGCCAAGGTCACAAACAGCAAACATGCATAATACATGTAAAATGGCTATTGGGTGGGAAATGGGAGAACAGCCAGTGCCTATAACTATTTTCAACCCCTTAGCTTCCTTATAGATGGAAGCTCGGACCAGAAGCAGGTTCCTCTATCCTGGATGGTCTTGTAACCCTGCACGTATATCTAACCAAAGGTGACTGATTTGCAGCCTGAGCCTGTACAGGAAGTGGCTATCTCGAATCTCAATGTAATTAGTTATTGTAAGGATACGGTACTAATACAGGATAACCAGCAAAGAGATGCTGCATTATTCTGGCTTTGTTAGTTCCCATTAAGCCATTATTGAGGAGATCAGCATGACACTGGAAAACTTCCTCGGCCAGTTTCACCATGTTTGCACCTGGAATCAGATAGACAAAAATAAATCACACAGGTATTTATTTATTGCACAACCTTGCAAAACAATTTACAGACAATTAAATATTTTTGAAATATAGTCCATGTTGTAATATAGGAAACTTGGTAGCTAATTTGAATACAGCAAGGCCCACAAGCATCAATACATGATAGTTTGTTTCAGTGATAATGGTTGAGGAGCGAGTATTGTCCAGGATAATGGGTAGCACTCCTGGTCTTTTTGCATAATTAATGCCTTGGAATCTTTTACATCTGCCAGAGACAGTAGTCAGGTCGTTGTCCTGAAGGGTCAAAGGAAAGATGGCATCTCTGACAGTGTAGCACTCCCTTTGTACTGCACTAATTTTGTGCTTAAAACTCTGGAATAGAACCTGAACCCACATCCTTCTGACTTAAGTAAGAGTATCCATTGAGCCACAACTGACCCTGAAAGTGAGAAGACTGAAACAGACAATAGAGAAGGGAAGAGAACACAGACCAACAGGAGGAGCAAAGTCTGGAGATATCTCACTATGATACATTATAAGATACCTGAAAACATCTCTCCCTGAGCAGTATACCCTCTGGCCTTCGCACAGTCCACTATCTCCTTCAGACCCTGTACCTCACACATGTTCAGCAAATGTCCGGCCATCCACAGAGCCACCAGTCCACACCTGAAGCACAAGAAAATACAAGGAGCAGTGGTGACTGAGAAAGCGATTGCAGTTTACAGGCAGGAGAAAGGTCCACAGCACGGGGCTTAATGGAATCTCACGTGCAGGCATGAGACGAATGGCAGTCAATCTGCTTTGGGAATTAGTTGAAGGCTGAATATTGGCTAGGACACTGGGAAAACGTGCCCACACTTGGCAGACTATGGAAGACAGCATTTATAGGTGAGAGAAAAACAGAAAAACTACCAGTGTTCTGATGAAAGGTCATTGAACAGAAACATTAAATCTGTTCCACCAGAGATGATGCCAGACATTGCCAACATTTTCTATTTCATAGAATCCCTACAGTGTGGAAACAGGCTATTCAGCCCAACAAGTCCACACAGACCCTCTGAAGAGCACTCCACCCAGGCCCATTCCCTCTACCCTGTCTCTGTAATCCTGCATTTCCTGTGGTTAATCCACCTAGCCTGGGTATCCCTGAACACAATGGGCAATTTAGCATGGCCAATCCACCTAACCTGCACATTTCTGGACTGTGGAAGGAAACTGGAGCACCCGGCAGGAACCCATGTAGACACGGGGAGAATGTGCAAACTCCAGTTGCCTTAGGATAGAATCGAACCTGTGTCCCTGGCACTGTGTGGCAGCAGTGCTAACCACTGAGCCTCTGTGTCCCCCATTTCTGCCAGTATGCACCAATGTAGAGAAATCAGAATTAGATACTTACTGTGGACCATCCTGGATCAGCGAGGGTACGTATTTATTAATAAGGAGCCATTGCAAATCTTTTTTGAAACTGGAAATATAAGAAAATCAGAAAAATTTTCAGCCATTGGAAAAGAATCTATCACTTGATAGAACACTTGGGCTCTGATGTTAAACTGCAATAGTACATGGGGGTGCACTGTTAACCTATAATAACACATAAAGGATGCATTGCTTTGTCTGTAATAGTGCAGTAACTTGGCCAAGCCATTAACCTCGCACAGTATACAGAGTGTTACAACCAAGGGTGCATCAATTTCCCTTTAGTCCCACTCCTCCACTGGTCATAATGAATTTTAAATTTAATCTGTGTGGTGATATGGCCAATTCAATAGGCTTTACATTGTATCTGGCTTAGTGTTAGAAATAATTCAGCCAGTTTCTTAAGTTAACAATTAATACCTAGTTTATTACAAATAAACTTACTCGGACAAAGGTGTAGATGTAAACATCAAATGTGATTGAGACAGATCCCATGGATTACTCAGCAACCACCTACCCACCCCTCCCCGCTCCCAGGATGTCACTGACACTGTGAGTCACTGAGTCTCATTTTAAGACTGTTCACTGTTGAAGAACTGGCCTTTAAAATACATCAAAACCAATCCATCATGCATTGCCTCAATGATTGCTCATTTTCTGGTGGCTCACCATCTGTTCCTGGAGCGACACTCCCCTGGATTCGGGAAACCACACTCCAGCATCGTCACAGGTGCAAATGCACCTTTTCTAGTAGACAGCTAGCTTTATCAAGCTACTACTGCCCTGGATTTATTTTTCCTGAGCTCTAACATTGGTCAGTTGTACAAAGTGTTACTTGAGGATTTCCATAACCTTGCTCACAACTGTATTGAAATATTAACGGCACGTGGCTTTTTCCAAGCTCTCTCAGCTCCTAGGACTTACCTGAAGACCAAACTCCAACACATAGCTGTACCGACAATCCTAGAACTTCTTCCTGAGTTCTGACCGCATAGAGTTATTCGACTGTGTTTGACTTCTCAGAGATGTTCTTAGGAAGTCATACTACACTTGAAATGTTAACTGTGTCTCTCTACAGATTATAGAATCCCTAGTGTGGATGCAGGCCATTCGGCCAATTGAGGCCACACCAATCCTTCAAAGATGCAGTTGTTCGTTAGCTTGCGGAAGGAAGCAGAACACCAACGCTTCGATTAGAAATCACATTGACGATATTGCCTAGAAGGGTAACAAAATGTCTGCACACCACAGAACAACCAGCTCAGCAAGCTAACGAACAACTGCATCCATGACCCGAACTACAAATTTTCGCTAAGACCTTAAAAACCCTTTAAAGAGCATCCCACCCAGACCTCCCCTATCCCTGCATTTCCCATAGCTAATCCATGTCTGGACACTATGGGCAATTTAGCATGGCCAATCCATCTAAACTGCATGTCTTTGGACTGTGGGAGGAAACCGGAAACCCACGCAGACACGGGGAGAATATGCAAACTCCAGACTGTCACCCAAGGCTAGGATCGAATCCGGGTCCCTGGCACTGTGAGGCCACCATGCCACCCACATGCTGCCAGAGCTGCTAGGTTTCTCCAGCACTTTTTGTGTTTGTTTCAGATTTCCAGCATCTCCAGAATCTCGCTTTTATTTAAATAACTGTGACAAACTTGGCTCATAATTTTTAGGATTATATACCTGTTAGGTCTGCTCTGGACCAGCATCTTCACCTCTTTCCGGTCTCCAGTTACTGGTAATCGGTCTTGAGCAAGAATCTGGTATAATTTATTTCGTGATGGTTCAGAAGGAGGGGACAGAAAGGGTGGAGGGAGGGGAGGAGGAGGAGGGACTGACAAATATTCTGCACCATCAGATGTGTCACTGATGAGATTTTGCTCTCGTTCTTGTGCCATTTCAAGGTGAAGGAGGTTGGACATGGCAGCCCACTATTAACTTTCAGCTTTGACTTGATAAATTGGAGCATCCCACAACAATTTTTACGAGTAAGTTGCCTCAGTAACTAGTACATCAAGGGTCAGAGACACTGTTATAATATTTGCCTTGGGGAAAAAAAAATCATTATCATTTATCACTTATCATTCCAGAAAATATTTGTCTTGTATATTTAATGGGGGAGCTAGGGGCAGGAGATGGGGTAAGTGGTGGAGGATTTGGGAAAGTAGTCTGGGTGGGAGCAATGAAGACTCCATGTTGAGGGAGAAGGTGGGCATGGAATAACTGTGCATGACATTCAACTATTTAAGAAAAACGATGTAAGGTCCATCAGGAAATCACAGACCCATTACTATCTGCTGTCAATAAATTGCCTGAGTCCACAAATTCAAAATTACTGAGGATGAGAGGGAGCCAGCACAGATTTATAAAGGGTTGGATAGCAGGGGATGGTGATAGTTGCAACAAGGACTGGATTTGCAGAAAAGAAATCAACACAGAAGAGTGGTTGGGGGCTGGGTCATTTGAGGTAGGACTGGTATGGGATGCAGGGTAATTTAGGGATGAAGTAATTAGGGAATGGGATGGCTGGATGGAGAAACAGTAGTTAGGGAAGGGGTTGATTAGGGAAGGGCAGGGAAAATGAGATCATTTGAGGGATGGAATAGTTGTGGAGGGGTGAGGCAGGGGTAGTTTGAGGAGGTGTTGGGGACAGGGTGGGAAGATTGGGGTTGTATAGTTAGGTAGAGTGGAGTGATTAGAGTATTGTGGAGAGGAACAGTGCAGTTTGGGGTGAGGTGAGATTTTTGATGTGGGATTGGATTGTGCAGTTTGGGGAGGGGTGGAATGGTTGGAGCAGTTTGGGAAGTAATTGAGGGATGGGATAGTTGGTAAGGTGGCTTTTGGGGTGAGATTGGAGTTGGATAGCTGGGGAGGGGTGGGGTGGTTGGAGTAAGTTGGGGTAGTTTGGGGAGCGATTGGTGATGGGGTAGGTGGGGTGAGATGGTTTTTGGGGATCAGAGTTGGGGAGAGGGAGGTGATTGAAGTGGGTTGGGGTTATTTGAGGTGTTTGGTAGTGTGGGATAGGATGGATGCAAGTGTGTGTGGGGTATTTGGGGGGGGTATTTAGGAAAGTGGAGAATGGGGAATTACTGAACATGTTCTAGAAAATTCCGTCCCTGAATCCCACTCTACATCCCATGATTGGCCACGGTGGAATGGCCCATTTGATTGACACCGGTCTAGTCCAATCAGTTCTCTCCGAGCGGGTCGGTGCTGTTGAATGGACCCAGATCGTTAGGGAGTCACTGATTCCCCTCTTCCTCTCTTTCCTTATCTCCCTCCCTCTCACCCTCTCTTTCTCTATCTCTGTCCCTCTCTCCTTTCTCACTCCCGCCCCGAGCTGGGGAAACCATCCGGGTCCCGGGAGACACCAGCTCTCCCGCCTCCGTCTGATTGACGGAGCCGCGGACAAATCGGTGAGCGGCCCCTCACCACGATCGGCCAATGGGAGCTGGCCGCGGGGTGAGGGGGTTGGACTTCCGGCGCGGCGCGCGGTGCTGGCGGTTAGGGCCCGCGACCATCCGCTGCCATCGCTCAGCGTTTAGAGCCGGTGGCAGCCCGCAGTTAGCCTGATCATCTCTGTCTGCGGGAGCTCACATCGCGCCGCACAGCCGGTTCTTTAGAGCCACGATCTCACCAGGTTCGTACGGAGCAGCCTGCGGAGGAACCGCGGGTTAGAGGTTCCGCCGACGGGCGGTAGCTTCCGGTTCAGGGCCGGTGGAGGTAAAGAGAGGGCGGAGGAAGGGGTGAGAGGGATAGAGTAGGGAAGGGGTAAAGAGAGAAGGGTGGTAAGGCAAAAGGGAGGGCTGAGTGGGTACGGGATTGTGAGGGAGGTTGAGTTGATGGGTGGGCGTCTAAGGATACAGGATATGCCGTAGGAGACTGAGATGAGGAGAAATTTCTCCACCCAGAGACTGGTGCTACTGTGGTTTTCTCTGGTACAGAAAACAGTTGAGGCCAAAATACTGTATGTTTCAAGAAGGAGTTGGATTTGGTAATTTGGGCTAAAGGGATCAAAGGACATGGGGAGGGAAAGGCAGGGTCGTAGAGTTTGATGATCGGATGTGGTTGTAGTGGATGGTGGGGCAGGCTTGAAGGGCCGAATGGCCTACTCCTCCTGTTTTCTATGTTTGTACATAGAGGGGGCTGTCTGAGCTCTCAGAAAGAGAGCGGGTGGGCTGACCTTTCCCTCAGAGGTGGGGGAGAGAAAGGGCTGCCTTCCTTCTCAGAGAGACGGGGTGAGCTGCTCTCCTTGGATGAAGGATGTGAGAGAAGAGAGACAACAAGGTGCAGGGCTGGATGAACACAGCAGGCCAAGCAGCA
>NW_025976315.1:6836-7491 GCF_021869965.1 Rhincodon typus | reverse complement strand
TGTGTGTCTGTCGGTATGTCGGTGTCACTCAGTGTGTGACTGTCGGTGTGTCAGTGTCACTCAGTGTTTGCCTGTCGGTGTGTCAGTGTCACTCAGTGTGTGACTGTCACTGTGTCAGTGTCACTCAGTGTGTGACTGTCGATGTGTTACTGTCACTCGGTGTGTGACTGTCAGTGTCACTCAGTGTGTGACTGTCGGTGTGTCGGTGTCACTCTGTGACTGTCGTTGTGTCACTGTCACTCAGTGTGTGACTGTCGGTGTGTCATTGTCACTCAGTGTGTGACTGTCGGTGTGTCACTGTCACTCAGCGTGTGACTATCGGTGTGTCAGTGTCACTCAGTTGTATGACTGTCGGTGTCACTCAGCGTGTGACTGTCTGTGTCACTCAGTGTGTGACTGTCGGTGTGTCGGTGTCACTTAGTGTGTGACGGTCGGTGTCACTCAGTTGTATGACTGTCGGTGTCACTCAATGTGTGACTGTCATTGTGTCAGTGTCACTCAGTGTGTGACTGTCAATGTCACTGTGTGTGTGACTGTCAGTGTGTCAGTGTCACTCAGTGTGTGACTGTCGGTGTGTCGGTGTCACTCTGTGACTGTCGATGTGTCACTGTCACTCGGTGTGTGACTGTCGGTGTGTCAGTGTCACTCAGTGTGT
>NW_025976315.1:6356-6736 GCF_021869965.1 Rhincodon typus | reverse complement strand
TGTCACTCGGTGTGTGACTGTCGGTGTGTCAGTGTCACTCAGTGTGTGACTGTCAGTGTCACTCAGTGTGTGTGTGTCGGTATCACTCAGTGTGTGACTATTGGTGTGTCAGTGTCACTCAGTGTGTGACTGTCGGTGTGTCACTGTCACTCAGCGTGTGACTGTCGGTGTGTCGGTGTCACTCAGCGTGTGACTGTCGGTTTGTCAGCGTCACTCAGTGTGTGACTGTCAGTGTCACTCAGTGTGTGTGTCGGTGTCACTCAGTGTGTGACTGTCGGTGTGTCACTGTCACTCGGTGTGTGACTGTCACTGTGTCACTGTCGATGTGTCACTCTCACTCTGTGTGACTGTCGGTGTGTCAGTGTCACTCAGTGTGTGAC
>NW_025976315.1:5229-5856 GCF_021869965.1 Rhincodon typus | reverse complement strand
AGACAGTCACACACTGAGTGACACTGACACACCGACAGTCACACACTGAGTGACACAGACAGTCATACAACTGAGAGACACCGACAGTCACACACTGAGTGACACCGACACACCGACAGTCACACACTGAGTGACACAGACAGTCACACGCTGAGTGGCACCGACAGTCATACAACTGAGTGACACTGACACACCGATAGTCACACGCTGAGTGACACTGACACACCGACAGTCACACAATTAGTGACAGTGACACACCGACAGTCACACACTGAGTGACACCAACACACCGACAGTCACATACTGAGTGACACTGACACACCGACAGTCACACACTGAGTGACACTGACACACCGACAGTCACACACTGAGTGACACCGACATACCGACAGTCACACACGGAGTGACACCTACACACCGACAGTCACATACTGAGTGACACCGACACACCGACAGTCACACACTGAGTGACACTGACATACCGACAGTCACACACTGAGTGACACTGACAGCCACACACTGAGTGACACCGACAGCCACACACTGAGTGACACCAACATTCACACACTGAGTGACACTGACACACCGACAGTCACACACTGAGTGACACAGACAGTCATACAACTG
>NW_025976315.1:4088-4729 GCF_021869965.1 Rhincodon typus | reverse complement strand
ACACACTGAGTGACACTGACACACCGACAGTCACACACTGAGTGACACCAACACACCGACAGCCACACACTGAGGGACATTGACAGTCACACACTGAGGGACATTGACAGTCACACACTGAGTGACATTGACAGTCACACACTGAGTGACAGTGACGCACCGACAGTCACACACTGAGTGACAGTGACACATCGACAGTGACACACCGACAGTCACACACTGAGTGACACTGACACACCGACCGTCAAACACTGAGTGACACCGACCGTCACACACTGAGTGACACCGACAGTCACACACTGAGTGACAGTGACACATCGACAGTCACACCCCGAGTGACAGTGACACATCGACAGTCACAGAGTGACACCGACACACGGACAGTCACACACTGAGTGACACTGACAAACCGACAGTCACACACTGAGTGACACCGCCAGTCACACACCGAGTGACACTGACACAGTTACAGTCACACATTGAGTGACATTGACACAGTGACAGTCACACACTGAGTGACACTGACACAGTGACAGTCACACACTGAGTGACACTGACACAGTGACAGTCACACACTGAGTGACACCGACAGTCACACACTGATTGACACCGACACACCGACAGTCACACACTGAGTGACA
>NW_025976315.1:3501-3988 GCF_021869965.1 Rhincodon typus | reverse complement strand
ACAGTGACAGTCACACACTGAGTGACACCGACAGTCACACACTGAGTGACACCGACACACCGACAGTCACACACTGAGTGACAGTGACACACCGACAGTCACACACTGAATGACAGTGACACATCGACAGTGACACAGTGACAGTCACACACTGAGTGACACACCGACAGTCACACACTGAGTGACACTGACAGTCACACACCGACAGTCACACACTGAGTGACACCGCCAGTCACACACCGAGTGACAGTGACACATCGACAGTCACACACAGAGTGACATCGACACACCGACAGTCACACACTGAGTGACACTGACACAGTGACAGTCACACACTGAGTGACACCACCAGTCACACACCAAGTGACACTGACACAGTGACAGTCACACACTGAGTGACACTGACACACCAACTGTCACACACTGAGGGACACCGACATACCGACAGTCACACACTGAGTGACACTGATACACCGACAGTCACACA
>NW_025976315.1:2294-3401 GCF_021869965.1 Rhincodon typus | reverse complement strand
GACACATCGACAGTCACACACTGAGTGACACTGACACACCGACAGTCACACACTGAGTGACACTGACAGTCACACACCGAGTGACACTGACACAGTGACAGTCACACACTGAGTGACACTGACAGTCACACACTGAGTGACACCGACACACCGTCAGTCACAGACTGAGTGACAGTGACACACCGACAGTCACACACCGAGTGACAGTGACACATCGACAGTCACAGAGTGACACCGACACACCGACAGTCACACACTGAGTGACACCGCCAGTCACACACCGAGTGACAGTGACACATCGACAGTCACACACTGAGTGACACCGACAGGCACACATTGAGTGACACCGACACACCGACAGGCACACACTGAGTGACACTGACACACCAACAGTCACACACCGACAGTCAGACACTGAGTGACACTGACACACCGACAGTCAAACACTGAGTGACACCGACCATCACACACTGAGTGACACCGACAGTCACACACTGAGTGACAGTGACACATCGACAGTCACACACTGAGTGACACCACCAGTCACACACCGAGTGACAGTGACACATCGACAGTCACACACTGAGTGACGCTGACACACCGACAGTCACACACTGAGTGACAGTGACACACCGACAGTCACACAATGAGTGACAGTGACAAACCGACAGTCACACACTGAGTGACACCAACATACTGACAGTCACATACTGAGTGACACTGACACACCGACAGTCACACACTGAGTGACACACCGACAGTCACACACTGAGTGACACCAACACACTGACAGTCACACACTGAGTGACAGTGACACACCGACAGTCACACACTGAGTGACACAGACACACCGACAGTCACACAGAGTGACAGTGACACATCGACAGTGACACAGTGACAGTCACACACTGAGTGGCACTGACACAGTGACAGTCACACACTGAGTGACACCGACAGTCACACACTGAGTTACAGTGACACATCGACAGTCACAGAGTGACACCGACATACCGACAGTCACACACTGAGTGACACTGACAAACCGACAGTCACACACTGAGTGACACCGAAAGTCATACAACTGAGTGACACCGACACACCGACAGT
>NW_025976315.1:1263-2194 GCF_021869965.1 Rhincodon typus | reverse complement strand
ACCGACAGTCACACACTGAGTGACACTGATACACCGACAGTCACACACTGAATGACACTGATACACCGACAGTCACACACTGAATGACAGCGACACACCGACAGTCACACACTGAGGGACATTGACAGTCACACACTGAGTGACACCGACATACCGACAGTCACACACTGAGGGACACTGACACACCGACAGTCACACACTGAATGACAGTGACGCACCGACAGTCAAACACTGAGTGACAGTGACACATCGACACTGACACACCGACAGTCAAACACTGAGTGAAACCGACCGTCACACACTGAGTGACACTGACAGTCACACACTGAGTGACAGTGACACATCGACAGTCACACAGAGTGACACCACCAGTCACACACCGAGTGACAGTGACACATCGACAGTCACAGAGTGACACCGACACACCGACAGTCACACACTGAGTGACACTGACAAACCGACAGTCACACACTGAGTGACACCGCCAGTCACACACCGAGTGACAGTGACACATCGACAGTCACACACTGAGTGACACTGACACAGTGACAGTCACACACTGAGTGACACTGACAGTCACACACTGAGTGACACTGACACAGTGACAGTCACACACTGAGTGACACCTAAAGTCACACACTGAGTGACACCGACACACCGACAGTCACACACTGAGCGACACCGACAGTCACACACTGAGTGACACCGACACACCGACAGTCACACACTGAGTGACACCGACAGTCACACAGTGAGTGACACCGACACACTGACAGTCACACACTGAGTGACACTGACAGTCACACGCTGAGTGACACCGACAGTCATACAACTGAGTGACAGTGACACACCGATAGTCACACGCTGAGTGACAGTGACACACCGACAGTCACACACTGAGTGACACTGACACACCAACAGTCACACACTG
>NW_025976315.1:0-763 GCF_021869965.1 Rhincodon typus | reverse complement strand
ATGACTGTCTGTGTCACTCAGTGTGTGACTGTCGGTGTGTCAGTGTCACTCAGTGTGTGACTGTTGGTGTCACTCAGTGTGTGACTGTCAGTGTCACTCAGTGTGTGACTGTCGGTGTGTCAGTGTCACTCAGTGTGTGACTGTCGGTGTGTCGGTGTCACTCAGTGTGTGCCTGTCGGTGTCACTCAATGTGTGCCTGTCGGTGTCACTCAGTGTGTGACTGTCGATGTGTCACTGTCACTCGGTGTGTGACTGGCGGTGTCACTCAGTGTGTGACTGTCGGTTTGTCGGTGTCACTCAGTGTGTGACTGTCGGTGTCACTCTGTGACTGTCAATGTGTCACTGTCACTCGGTGTGTGACTGTCGGTCTGTCAGTGTCACTCGGTGTGTGACTGTCAGTGTCACTCGGTGTGTGACTGTCAGTGTCACTCAGTGTGTGTGTGTCGGTGTCACTCAGTGTGTGACTGTTGGTGTGTCAGTGTCACTCAGTGTGTGACTGTCGGTGTGTCACTGTCACTCAGCGTGTGACTATCGGTGTGTCACTGTCACTCAGTTGTATGACTGTCGGTGTCACTCAGCGTGTGACGGTCAGTGTCACTCAGTGTGTGACTGTCGGTGTGTCGGTGTCACTCAGTGTGTGACTGTCGGTGTCGCTCAGTGTGTGACTGTCGGTGTGTCGGTGTCACTCAGTGTGTGACTTTAGGTGTCACTCAGTGTGTGACTGTCACTGTGTCAGTGTCACTCAGTGTGTGACTGTCAGTGT
>NW_025976314.1:2076-7491 GCF_021869965.1 Rhincodon typus | reverse complement strand
TTTTTCTGATGAAGGGTCTAGGCCCGAAACATCAGCCTTTCTGCTCCTATGATGCTGCTTGGCCTGCTGTGTTCATCCAGCTCTGCACCTTGTTGTCTCGGATTCTCCAGCATCTGCAGTTCCTACTATCTCTGCTTTTCTTAGCACATGGTTCCAGAGCAATAGCAGGCTGAGAAGCAAAACTGAGGCATGTGTGCACTGCCCTGCAATAGCAGTTGAATAGTGACCAGAATTCTGAAGGCTGGCTAATTTCTCCTGATGATAGCTCAAGCAGCCAGGCCAACACCCATACCATTGTCTCAGCTGGAATAAGCCAACTTCACACAGAATATAGATTGTTCTGGGATTTTGTGGTCAGTGTGGCTCAGTGCTCCATTCAACTCTGAATTTCCTGACTTAAATTATTGAACTACTTTATGATTTGAATTGTAACCTTCAAAAAGCTGGTTGAAAAATATCTTCATTTCAAATATTAGGATTAAAACTTTAGCACCACATTCTAAGTAATTCTTTGTATTATGCAAGAGATTTTACTGCAGAGACGTGGAAAGTTGTCCTACTTTTTCATGCGTTCATATAGTGCCTTTAATGTCATGAAGTGCCCTGAGGCAGCTCTGGGAGCATTATAAAGTAAATTATTACACTGAAGAAATTATTCGTGCAAAATCTTGGTCAAGAAACTAACTTTTAAAGAGTGTGTTGAGAAATGAATGGGAGGTAGAAACCAGTGGAGATTTAGAGAGAGATCCCAGAGCTTAGGGCCTAGATACATCATGACTGTACATCAGTGGTATATCTTCAGGTTTGTCCAGAAGTACCTCTTGGAAAAGTCAGCTTTTAACTAAGTAAACTTTGGCAAAATAATATTTCATACCTTTGCACTGATATTTGCTGATGATTTGGTTGGTATTTTCACCTGGCAGTTGAATTTATTCTGCCCCTGTTTCACATTTCCCAAGATGTCTCCAGATAACCAAGCTGCCCTTCCTAAACTAGTAACAGGTACAAATTTTTCTCAATCTAATTCTTTGATGTAAACTGGATACAGTTATGGTTCCAATACTGATCTCTGGGGCATTCCACTTGCTACCCTCTACAAATATTCCAACTCACCTTCCAATGTAATGCCACTGTTGTGACAAGTGCCATCTCTTTCACTATTCAGTCAAGGGCTACCGTGAATAAGCCCCGCTCTCTCCGAAGTTTCTTTGTCAAGTGCAACATTAGGTATGTCAAGTCACGAATACGTTGTCTCTCTGTTGTCCATTTGAAATGACATACCACGTCTGCTAAAAGATCATGTGACCAAGCAGGCAGGATCTTAGCTTTTTAATTCCCAGCCAATGAGTTTATAAAGGGACAAAATGTCATTATGGTTATAGCTAGGAATTCCAATACAGAGGTTTGAAGCAAAACTAAAGTTATCTTCACTCATATGGTATATGAGAATCACCTTGATCTCTTTCTTATCTACTGATATCTCCATTGCATACCCAACGTCCTTGTAGTGATTGCCTTTACTAACCTCTGCTAAATTTATTGCAGTCGGACATTTCAAACTGATTCGTGGTTAGACTGTCCAACTCACAGATTTTAGAATGTTCCCACGCTCTCCGCTATTGAATTTAACCGCGAGTCCTTCATTCCCTTTCCTGCATTACTTCCACCTCTTCCCAAAGTTAAGCCTTCACAGCTACATATCGAGGCTGTGCTTTCCTTATGTCAGTGCTTGGCCTGTTTAGCTAGTTACGCAGCATTCTTGCAAGAGCTCTCAGATCAACCACTTACAGTTCCAAGAGTACATGCCACAATGTCGTGTTGTTTTTCTTTCATCTGAAGGCGCCTTCACTTTGTGAAAGTGCACAAGTGTAAATTTGTAGCATTCCTGCATAACAAAATAGATGGGGAAAGTCTCGCTCATGTTCCTGTAAATGCATCTTCCCTGAACGTCCAATTTGTGTGAAAGTAGTTTGAAACTATCCCAAACTTATTTGACAAAAGAGCTCTTTCAGAGGTTATAGACTTGTCTCCCATTATTCTAAGCTGAACATAGATCTCTGGCTCTTTAAGGTGAAGAGTGTGCATAACTGACTATTGGATTTTAATTCATGTGATCTGTTATAAACTTTGAGGGCAGTTTGCACAGACTAGGTTGGAATATGAAAGATTAGGGGACAGAACCTGAACATTAGAGTTCTCTTGCTCAGGAAGCACTTTTTCATACAAAGGTTGGAAAACTGGAAGCCTCAGAGGCTGCTAAGGGGAGGCCCATTGAAAGTTTCAAAATTGAGACCGATGGATTTTGTTAAGCAAGGGTGTCAGAGGTTACACACCAAGGTGAGTTGGCAGAGTTCAAGTGAGAGTCTGGCATTCACTAATACAATATTCAGCCAGACTGGGGAGACTGAATGGTCTATGCTTGTTCCTATGTCAGTCTATTGAATTTCTTTTGACATGCTTTATACATTTGCCATTCAAATTTGTTAAAATGGGGCGAACAGTACTAGGGACTCCTTACAATTAACACACCGTACCACCAGGGCTCTGTTTTCAGTAATGGATTGCTTCACTCACATCCTTTTAAATGAAAGTGCTACTCACAGCTCCACAAGTTATAAGCTAGTTTAAAATTTTTCTAATTAATATAATTAATCTTCTTCTACCTCCACAGATTTATGACTATGAAGTAAGGTTCTATATTAAGATGACCAGCTAAGGGAACTAATGATCTTGGCCACTGTTCTACACTGACATGTAAATTAATGTCCACAGTGACTAACCTCTCCTATAGAGACAGGATACTTTGTTGCTGTAAACATTACGTTCAGTAATTCCTGCCTGTGTTATTAACTGTAGTCCCTGATATCCTCAGGGTTTATAGCACACTTCATAGAATCCCTGTATTGAGGATGCAGGCCATTCAGCCCATCAAGTCCACACTGTCCCTCCATTGAGCATTCCACCCAGATCCAACACCCTATCCTATCCTTGTAATCCTGCATTTCCCATGGCTAATCCACCTAGCCTGCACATTATGGGCAATTTAGCACAGCCAATCCACCAAAGCTGCAGGTTTGGACTGTGGGAGGAAACCAGAGTGCCTGGAGGAAACCCACACAGTCACAGGGAGAATGTGCAAACTCCACACAGACAGTCACTGGAGGGTGGAATTGAACCCCGGTCCCTGGTGCTATGAGACGGCAATGCTAACCACCGAGCCCCTGTGCCATCCAATTGGAGATACCAGGGTTAGTAAAGAGTTGAAAAGTAAGGCTGGACACATTTGCAAGCGGTTTAAAACTGTTTTCAGTAGAGTGGTGTTTTGTGTTCCCTGTCCTATTCTCCTTGTTCCATTAATGTCACAGAAGAGATGACACACACCAGTAGCATTGCTACCAGATCAGTCTCAGATACCTCCATGTAGATGAGGCAACGCTGCAGCCAACCCCTCCAGGCTTGTCTTCAAAGTGGGTGAAAGTTGTGCCCCACATGGCTGAAGAGGGTGGTTTCCATGCAGTTGGCAGTCACAATGTGATTGGCTACCCTAAGGAAAGTGACCTTGCAAGAAAAGGTTCAATAGGTTTCACCAGACAGCTCACAGTGAAGCTGTCCACATCCAGGCCTAGCCATTAAACTGTGTTATCTGCATGGCCATGTTCCCTTTTCCACCATCCCATGTGCACTGATCCTGTTATGGGTGCCTGTCTGCTTTATTCAAATTCTCTGTCCCTAGGAATTAAGACCCCGGCGCAATGGGTTGAAAGTTGAAAGTCAAATCCAACAATGCGAATGTGACAGAGATAGTAGGAACTGCAGATGCTGGAGAATCTGAGATAACAAGGTGTAGAGCTGGATGAACACAGCAGGCCAAGCAGCATCAGAGGAGCAGGAAGGCTGATGTTTCGGGCCTAGTCCCTTCTTCAGAAAAGATTCAATAGCTTTCACCAGACAGGTCACAGTTAAGCTGTTCACATCCGGGCCTAGCCATTAGACTGTGTTATCTGCATGGCCATGTTCCCTTTTCTGAAGAAGGGTCTAGACCTGAAACGTCAGCCTTCCTGCTCCTCTGATGCTGCTTGGCCTGCTGTGTTCATCCAGCTCTACACCTTGTTATCTCAGATTCTCCAGCATCTGCAGTTCCTACTAACTCTGAAACAATTTTAACCCCACTGCGAAGCCTCTTCTAAGGATGCCTACTCTGAAGAAGTTACCCTCCTCCCTCCGGACAAATCTCAGTGGATCTCTCTCCCACTGCAACTCTCTCGTAATCTCTTCGGCCTTGAAACTGCTCGACCATGTCCTGAAGCAAACCAGGTACTACAGCCACATTACCGTTCTTAGTATCTGCCTACGGAACCAGATCATCCCCAATGGACTACAGTCCACATTCAGGCCTTCCCAATTTGGCCCCAACCGTGACAATGTCTACATTCATAGCATTGAGATCCTTCAGAAGCGTTTCTCCCTGCGGCTCCTGAAACACACACTCGCAGCAATGTGCTGGCATCTCCTGGCGCTACAATCAAGCCTACCCCAGCTCAGAGCCTCCCTCTCCCAGAACTGCAAAGGACGTCTCCTGTTTTTTATTCTTCGTAGGATCCACAACCTGAACTCACAATTCTACTCAGCTTTACTGGACACAAAAAACCGTAAGTACAGTAAACTTACTGGTGGCTACCACCCAAAACAAGCTTCCTCCACCTCCCAAATCCCCAACCCTACCCAGGACCTTCCCCACAATGTGCCCGCTGCCATTGACCATGTGGCCACTGTCGGAGCACCCATGGATGACGTATTTCTGAAGAACGGTCTAGGCCCGAAACGCCAGCCTTCCTGCTCCTCTGATGCTGCTTGGCCTGCTGTGTTCATCCAGCTTTACACCTTGTTATCTCTAATGCTAATGTGACAGACAAGGAGTGCACATTTTCAAGACTTGTGTTCCCACTGATCTTACTCAGCTCTCTCTCACTGTCACTCACTAAAACCTCTCTCTCTCCAGTCTGCTGTGTTACTGACTGTATCACTACTGTTAATCCAACTCCCTCACACTGTTACTGAGCAACCTCCTTCTGCCCAGCACTATATGTTATTGACTGTATGTCTACGGGTGTAAATCCAGTTTCCTCTTGCTACAATTCAGTAACCAGTTCCTCGAGCATTTTGTATCTCTACTGATGTTAATCCAACTCCCTCACAGTCACTCAGTAACTCTCCTAGCCTGTATCTCTTAGAATATGTCAGGGAGGCGGGGACGAGCTGGACTGGTTTTGGGATGCGGTAGGGGGAGGGGAGATTTTGAAGCTTGTCAAATCCACATTGATACCATTGGGCTGCAGGGTTCCCAAGCAGAATATGAGTTGCTGTTCCTGCAACCTTCGGGTGGCATCGTTGTGGCACTGCAGGAGGCCCAGGATG
>NW_025976314.1:0-1976 GCF_021869965.1 Rhincodon typus | reverse complement strand
AACCTTCGGGTGGCATCGTTGTGGCACTGCAGGAGGCCCAGGACGGACATGTCGTCTGAGGAATGGGAGGGGGAGTTGAAATAGTTCGCGACTGGGAGGTGCAGTTGTTTATTGCAAACTGAGCGCAGGGGTTCTGCAAAGCGGTCCCTGAGCCTCCGCTTGGTTTCCCCGATGTAGAGGAGGCCACAGCGGATGCAGTATACCACATTGGCAGATGTGCAGGTGAACATCTGCTTGATGTGGAAAGTCTTCTTGGGGCCTGGGATGGGGGTGAGGGAGGAGGTATGGGGGCAGGTGTAGCACTTCCTGCGGTTGCAGGGAAAAGTGCCGGGTGTGGTGGAGCTGGAGGGGAGTGTGGAGCGGACAAGGGAGTCACGGAGAGAGTTGTCCCTCCGGAAAGCAGATAAAGGTGGGGAGGGAAAGATGTCTTTGGTGGTGGGGTCGGATTGCAGATGGCGGAAGTGTCGGAGGATGATGCGTTGGATCCGGAGGTTGGTGGGGTGGTACGTGAGGACGAGGGGGATTCTTTTTTGGTTTTTATTGCGTGGACGGGGTGTGAGGGATGAGGTGCGGGAGATGTGGGAGACACGGTTGAGGGCGTTCTCGACCACCGAGGAGGGGAAGTTACGGTCCTTGAAAAACGAGGACAACTGAGATGTACGGGAGTGGAATGCCTCATCCTGGGAGCAGATGCGGCGGAGGCGAAGGAATTGGGAATAGGGGATAGCATTTTTGCAGGAAGGTGGGTGGGAGGAGGAGTATTCTAGGTAGCTGTGGGAGTCGGTGGGCTTGAAATGAATATCGGTTTCGAGGTGGTTGCCCGATATGGAGACAGAGAGGTCCAGGAAGGGGAGAGAGGTGTTAGAGATGGTCCAGGTAAACTTAAGGTTGGGGTGGAAGGTGTTAGTGAAGTGTATGAACTGTTCGAGCTCCTCGTGGGAGCACGAGGCGGCGCCGATACAGTCATCAATGTAACGGAGGAAGAGGTGGGGTTTAGGGCCGGTGTAGGTACGGAAGAGGGATTGTTCCACGTAACCTACAAAGAGGCAGGCGTAGCTTGGGCCCATGCGGGTACCCATGGCTACCCCCTTTGTCTGTAGGAAGTGGGAGGAATTGAAAGAGAAGTTGTTGAGTGTGAGGACGAGTTCGGCTAAGCGGATGAGGGTGTCAGTGGAGGGGGACTGGTCGGGCCTGCGGGACAGGAAGAAGCGGAGGGCCTTAAGGCCATCTGCATGGGGAATGCAGGTGTAGAGGGACTGGACGTCCATGGTAAAGATGAGGTGTTGGGGACCGGGGAATTGGAAGTTCTGGAGGAGGTGGAGGGCGTGGGTGGTGTCACGGACATAGGTAGGGAGTTCCTGGACCAAGGGAGAGAAAATGGAGTCGAGATAGTTGGAGATCAGTTCGGTGGGGCAGGAGCAGGCGGAGACAATGGGTCGACCAGGGCATTCAGGTTTGTGGATTTTGGGAAGGAGATAGAAGCGGGCAGTGCGAGGTTGGGGAACGATGAGGTTGGAGGCCGTGGGTGGGAGGTCACCTGAGGTGATGAGGTTGTGGATGGTTTGCGAGATGATGGTTTGGTGCTCAGGGGTGGGGTCATGATCAAGGGGGCGGTAGGAGGAGGTGTCGGAGAGTTGGCGTCCGGCCTCGGCGATGTAGAGGTCAGTGCGCCATACTACAACTGCACCTCCCTTGTCTGCGGGTTTTATGGTGAGGTTGGGATTGGAGCGGAGGGAGCGGAGGGCTGCACGTTCTGCGGGGGAGAGGTTGGAGTGGGTGAGAGGGGTGGAGAGGTTGAGGCGATTGATGTCTCGACGGCAGTTGGAGATGAAGAGGTCGAGGGAGGGTAGGAGGCCTTGGGGTGGTGTCCAGGAGGAGGGGGTGTGTTGGAAGCGGGAGAAGGGGTCAGTAGAGGGAGGGTTAGGTTACAAATCTCCCCTCCCCCCACCGCATCCCAAAACCAGTCCAACTCGTCC
>NW_025976313.1:0-7492 GCF_021869965.1 Rhincodon typus | reverse complement strand
GAAACCGATATTCATTTCAAGCCCACCGACTCCCACAGCTACCTAGAATACTCCTCCTCCCACCCACCTTCCTGCAAAAATGCCATCCCCTATTCCCAATTCCTTCGCCTCCGCCGCATCTGCTCCCAGGATGAGGCATTCCACTCCCGTACATCTCAGTTGTCCTCGTTTTTCAAGGACCGTAACTTCCCCTCCTCGGTGGTCGAGAACGCCCTCAACCGTGTCTCCCACATCTCCCGCACCTCATCCCTCACACCCCGTCCACGCAATAAAAGCCAAAAAAGAATCCCCCTCGTCCTCACGTACCACCCCACCAACCTCCGGATCCAACGCATCATCCTCCGACACTTCCGCCATCTGCAATCCGACCCCACCACCAAAGACATCTTTCCCTCCCCACCCTTATCTGCTTTCCGGAGGGACAACTCTCTCCGTGACTCCCTTGTCCGCTCCACACTCCCCTCCAGCTCCACCACACCCGGTACTTTTCCCTGCAACCGCAGGAAGTGCTACACCTGCCCCCATACCTCCTCCCTCATCCCCATCCCAGGCCCCAAGAAGACTTTCCACATCAAGCAGATGATCACCTGCACATCTGCCAATGTGGTATACTGCATCCGCTGTACCCGGTGTGGCTTCCTCTACATCGGGGAAACCAAGCGGAGACTCGGGGACCGCTTTGCAGAACACCTACGCTCGGTTCGCAATAAACAACTGCACCTCCCAGTCGCGAACCATTTCAACTCCCCCTCCCATTCCTCAGACGACATGTCCATCCTGGGCCTCCTGCAGTGCCACAACGATGCCACCCGAAGGTTGCAGGAACAGCAACTCATATTCCGCTTGGGAACCCTGCAGCCGAATGGTATCAATGTGGATTTCACAAGTTTCAAAGTCTCCCCTCCCCCCACCGCATCCCAAAACCAGTCCAGCTCGTCCCTGCCTCCCTAACCTGTTCTTCCTCCCACCTATCCCCTCCTCCCACCTCAAGCCGCACCTCCATCTCCTACCGACCAACCTCATCCCGCCCCCTTGACCTGTCCGTCCTCCCTGGACTGACCTATCCCCTTCCTAACTCCCTACCTACACTCACCTTTACTGGCTCCATCCCCGCCTCTTCGACCTGTTTGTTTCCTCTCCACCTATCCTCTCCTCTATCCCTCTTCTATCCGCCTCCCACTCTCTCCCTATTTATTTCAAAACCCCCTTCCCCTCCCCCTTTTCTGATGAAGGGTCTAGGCCCGAAACGTCAGCCTCTCTGCTCCTATGATGCTGCTTGGCCTGCTGTGTTCATCCAGCCCTGCACCTTGTTGTCCTGGAGTTCTGATAGGTTGTTCACTGTTTGGCTTTGATTGCAAATTGTTGTTTGATATGCATAGCGCTAATCCTCCCTTTTTATTCAAGATCTTCTACCTTGAGGTAATGCATATGCCTTAGCAGAAGTTTAGCTTGTCGGGTCCACAGTCTGCTTCCCATCAGAGGTGGGCAAGGGGTTAGACCATTCAGGAGCAGCATAGCATTATAAGTCAATAGTGAGAGGCTGTCATTATTCTTCAGTAAAGCTTGTGCTAACCTTACTCCTCTTTCAGCCTCACCATTAACATGCACATATCTATATGACCTGGAATCCCATGGGATTCTCTGATCTGTTTGATGCATTGGTTAGCAAATTGTGGGCCATTGTTTGAAATTACTCGGTCTGGAATTTTGCGTGTCGTGAAAATTTCTTTCAGTAACAGAATCATAGGTTCAGAGGCAGCAATGTGTAGATGTTTCCTTTCTTTCCCCCTGCAAGTAGTCAACAACTAACATAAATGATTTTCATCTGATCAAAAAGATCCATTCAGATGTTCTAATTGTATGGAGGTACCATCAGTGGTTCTCTTTGCTCCTCTCAATGAATTGCAGCTTGAAATAATTTCTTATAATTTTGAGAGCTCTTGTGGGGCAGTGGTTGTGGACCCTATCTCTGAGCCAGGAGGCCTGAGTTCAAGACCCATCAATCTCAGAGTTGTGCACTATCATCTCTGAATAGGTTGATCATAAAATATATTAATGATTTTTACAGTCCTGCCAACCACACAAAACTTCACACTCTGGCAGGATACTTCTTGTTAAATCAAGTGACCCTGCTATAGTGCTTGAAGTATATCGAGTCTGAGAATACAAAGTATGACTGATCTCTCATCATAATTCAGCATGTCACATGACACTGAGATGAAACACAACACCCTTTTGTTTAAAATATTGCTTCAAAACAGAATTATGACTATCATGTTGTGACTATCCTGTGATGTAGTACTCAAGGGTGACAGTACTTTCTTCATCAGATTCAATTTCTTGTTCATCTGCACAGTTATGCCAGCATATTTGGAAAGAGTTGGGGACAATGAGTATGAGCATAGTACAAATGAAACAAGAAATTATAATCAACGACATACAGTACATAACCTACCAGATCTCCAGGTCAAAGTTCAAATCTGGCAAAAAATTCAAGTAAGGCACAGGCTAGGACCCTTCTCTATCCTGCCAGCAGTTCACCAATCAAAGGTAGTAAGCAATTTGGAATCCTCATCCAGAGGTAATAGATTAATCAAATCATGTGCGGACTTAAAAATGCACTGAAGACCCAAGATAGAACTTGCAAATTTCTCAAAAGCCAAGTAGCAGCTAAAGACTCCTTTTCAATTATTATGTATCTTTTCGCCATTTCAGTCAAAGAAGCAGAGGTATAGTATCCCATCAAATTTACTTTCTCTCAAATCTGGAAAAATATTGCTCCCAGTTTAGTCAATGCTACATTAATGGCAGCTACTGTAGGCAGTCCTGAATCATGATGAACTAATATGCTTTAGCATTTCTTCTATCCTTTTGAAAGAGATTTGTTGGTTTTCTTCCCAAAACAATGTTTGTGCTTGCCTTAACAATTAATGTAGCAATTCATTAATATGTAGCAAGTTGGGCAAAAAACTTGACCACATGATTCACCATTCCTATAAATCACTGGAACTCTGAGACATTGCAAGATAATAAAAATATTCAATTGCTTTAGTTTTCTGAGGATGTGCTCTGATTCCTGATGCGAGCACAATATGCTCTAGAAATTCTTGGTTGTTTGTGAGACTTATATTTGTTATTGAGAGTAAGTCCTGCTCCTTGTAGGTATTTCAGCACAGCTCTTTCTTTGGCAACATGTTCTGTTATTAGCGGAACCATAAATGAGGATGTCGTCCATGTGGCAAATTACTCCCTCTAATCCCTTATGAATAAATATTACTGTTCTTTGAAAAATTCTAATGCTGATGTGATGCTATAGGGTTGTCAACTGGAATAGTATCTCCCAAATGATGTGGTGAAGGTTATAAGCAATTTGGATTCCTCATCCAAAGATCACAATTTTAGTTTAGTGATCCTTCTAAGACTGAAGTATGCATCATATACTTTTATAACTCCTTTGTATACATCCATTTCTTCATTAATTCCCTGTTTCACCAAGATGTCAAACACACTATCACCTATGGTGTAGAGAAGGTTCATGAAGTGTTCCATACTAGGCTTTTCTGCTGTTTCCAAAGCAGTGTGATACACCCTAAATATACGAAGCCAGTTCAATCACTTCTCAGCCAAATGCAGGCCTTAAAACATTTTAAAGCTCTCTGGTAAGGGCAAGCTTCCACTTTCCATTGCTTCTCTTTACTGCAGGCATATTCCACATGCTCTTCTGATCACTGGCCGTTGTTTTCTGCGCTGTCCTTGCACTCACTGCCATCATTTGTCATCATCATTTATGACTAATCTGAAATGTATTCCTATTCTAGATTGGGGTTGATAGAGCTTGTGAGAGGTCAGAATATCCATACACATTACTATTTATTGAGTATTATTATCTATACATTAGGTATACATGTGACAAGGCTGTACCTGAGGCTTCTAGATAGAACCATTTTCCAATAGTTCTGGTAACTATACATCACTTTACATCACTAATCATACAGCCTATCTTATTTAATATTAACCCTTTTCATACAATTCACGGAGAAAAACTCAACCTAGCTTTGGAAGCACCCATTTGCACAGAAACCTTAGACAATCCAGTAAGTCCAGGTAGTGCACAAGAAATAGATACATTTTAGAGAAGAATATAAATGTACACCATTGTAATCCATGTTGTCTATATGAAACTCCACCAATTATTTGAATGGTGTATGGATTATATGACACAGTAGAACATGATTGACACTAGTCCTTAAATTCAAAATTGTCACCTCTGACATGCATTCAGATAAAATAACGTATATTTGTATATTTTATTTCATTCGTATCTAATGTGTAATGCCAGTACTAGAAATAACACAAGGGGGACAAAATCCCCACAGGAGACTTTCCTCGGTAAGCCGGTGAGCCAAACAGTCCTTTTTGATATAAAATTCAGGCAAAAAACATCAGTGCACCAAACCTCTGATATTCAGTGGAATATTTGGAAATGCATGGTAAAACAGGGCTGAGTCAACAGGGCTTCATAAGGGGGAGGCCATGCCTGAGCAATCTGTTAGCATTCTCTGAGGAGGTAATGAGTAAGTTAGACAAAGAAGAGCTAGCGGACATGATCTATTTGGATTTCCAGAAGTCTTTGACAAGATATCGCACAGGAGGCTGCTAAAAAAGATGAGCCCAAGGTGTTAGGGGTAAGGTATTGGAATGGATAGAGGATTGGCTGACAGGTAGAAGGCAGAGAGTGGGACAAAGCAGTCTTTTTCAGGATGGAAGCCCAAGATTAGTGGAGTTCCTCAAAATTAGTGTTGGGACTGTAACTATTCATGTTATACATGATATAATAATCTGGACGAAGCAATATTGCTGCTAAGTTTGCAGATGACACAAAGATACGTTGAGGGACAAATAGTGTTGAGGAAGCAGGAGGCTACAAAAGGACTTGGACGGGCTAGGACAGTAGGCAACAAAGTGGCAGACAGAATATAATGTGGGAAAGTATGAGGTTATGCACTTAGACAGGAAGAATAGAGATATAGACTATTTTCTAAATAGGGAAAAGCTTCAGAAATATGAGCACATGGGGACTTAGGAATCCTAGTTCAGGATTCTCTTATGGTTAACATGCAGGTTCAGTTGGCAGTTTGGAAAGCAAATGCAATGTTAACATTAATTTTGAGAATGCGAGAATACAAGGGCAGAAGTGTACTGCTGAGGCTGTCTAAGACTTTGGCCAGACTGCATTTGGAATATTGTGAGCAGTTTTGGGCCCCATAGTTAAAGAAGGATTGTTGGCCTTGGAGGGGGTCCAGAGGAAGTTTACAAAAATGATGCCAGGAATGAAGGGCTAGTCATGTGAGGAGTAGTTGAGGACTCTGGGTCTGTACTCGATCGAGAATCCGCTAGTAATAGAATCTAGGACCCAAAGGCACAGTTTCTGTGTGAAAGTACAACTCTTTAGAACAGAGATAAGGAGGAATTTCTTGAGGCAGAGGGTGGTGAATCTGTAGAACTCATTGCTGCAGAAGGCTGTGGAGGCCAAGTCATTGAGTGTATTTAAGACAGCGATAGATTCTTGATTGTTAAGGGATCAAGAGTTATGGGGAGAAGGCATGAGAATGGGATTGAGAAACATATTCACAACGATAAAATGGTGGAGCAGCCCTGATAGGCTGAATGGCCTAGTTCTACTCTATATCTGACGGTTTTATGGTCTTATGGTAAAATTGTTAAACACAAATTTCTCAATCTTAGACTGGATTCAAGTTTCCTGCTGTCCTTCCAGATGTCTTTGGCTGTCTCCAGATAACCTTCCAATTGACATCGTTTCCCCATCCTGTCTTTTCTTCCCTCCAGTAATTTGTTCAACCATCCCCCCATGTTTTGCCTTTTCCTCAGACCATTCCATACCTCCTGTCAAACATCCAGCTGTATCTTTTGAGGGCTTCATTAAGATATTAAGGGAGTGGAAATGTAATTATTTTATTCTGCCAGCTACTTTGGAACTATATCTATTCCATACATAATGGCTCTCCAGGGTTGCTGGATGGAAATGTATTTCAAAGCCATAATAAGAATGAATTAGCAGTTTTAAAGCCATTTCTGAACTGTTGTGCTATTTCATTTTCTTTCAGCTGCCAAGAGAACTTTCCTAAGCACTTACAGTAATTGCTCCGTTGCTTTTTATTCTTATAGGTCCATTAGGAGATTAATGAATTTCTAATGGGAACCTCCCTATCTGTGATGTTTCTGGAGGAAGCAAAGCAAGAAAAATGGAGGGGGGTCTGAGAAGGACAGCCTGCAACAGAGATGTCCTGTGACTAACCAGTACTTCTATTCCTTCACCTATTGGAAAGTGTGCAATTGCTTCATTTTGCTGAGGATTACATAATACAATGCACAAAAACAAGCCATTCAGCCCAAAAGGTCAATGTTGGAGTTTTATGTTTTTTGAATAAAATCAGAATACCTCTTAAACTTCCCCTTATGCTATTCACCTCAGTGACTCCATGTGATAGCGGATTTCATGTTCTAACAATTGTCTGAGTAAAAAAAGTTTCTCTTGAGTTCTTTTTTGGATTATTTTAGTGACTATCTTAATTTCATGTTGTGACGATACTGTCACTTTAAGAGGTTATTTGGTTCTGCTTTTTTTGAAGAGAGGTTGGAAGGCAAAGGTATCGAGCTGTCTCTAAGAAAGTAAACAATTTTGAGGCCTTGGGGTTATTTTTTAAGTTGGAACAGCAATCTGATGGAGCCAGCTCTCACAGACCAGGTTTTCTCATTTTGTTTAGTTTTTAGTTTTAGTTTTAATCAGAAGCCTTTCCAAAAGAATTGGAGCTTCAATGAATATCTCCTGGCTGCTATTCTCTTTGAATCTTGTCTTGATGTTGTTTTTTCCTCCTGGATTGGAGAACTGCATGTGAGAATTTATGTCTGAATTTGCCTTTTTGCCAAGGGTTGTGTTTATGGGATGTTACTATTTTGGAACTGTTAATTAGCAATAGGTTAAATTTTCCTTTGGTTAAGTTATTCTAAATTCTTCTTTCTTTTCTTTTTATTTTAACTGCAGCGTTTAAATAAATTGTGTTTTGCTTCACGTCGAGTAGTTTGACCAGTTGCATTGCATCTGGACTATGACACTTCACATCTACCTTTAGAATAAAGAAAAAATTAGGGTCCCAGGTACCCTTTTAAAATATATTGAGGGGGTCTGGTCTGGTCCATAACAATGTCCCCCTAGATATGATGTATTAGGAGGTCCAATAGCATATGAAAAAGTCAATAATCATAAAATTTCTTTGGAAGTAGTCCAATCATATTTTAATGAAATTGTTTTAAAGTAGGCATATCATCAAGGTGATTATCAGCCAACTTAACCTGATTAGCGATAGTAGGAACTGCAGATGCTGGAGAATCCGAGACAACAAGGTGCAGGGCTGGATGAACACAGCAGGCCAAGCAGCATCATAGGAGCAGAGAGGCTGACGTTTCGGGCCTA
>NW_025976312.1:0-7492 GCF_021869965.1 Rhincodon typus | reverse complement strand
CTCCGCTTGGTTTCCCCGATGTAGAGGAAGCCACACCGGGTACAGCGGATGCAGTATACCACATTGGCAGATGTGCAGGTGAACATCTGCTTGATGTGGAAAGTCTTCTTGGGGCCTGGGATGGGGGTGAGGGAGGAGGTATGGGGGCAGGTGTGGCACTTCCTGCGGTTGCAGGGAAAAGTGCCGGGTGTGGTGTCTGGTGAGTCCTGACAGATGTAAGGGCCATTGGTCAACTTACTGGGAGAAACTTATTGGAATTCCATGCCTTAAGGAGAGCTGAGGTGCAGCTACATTCTTGTTTGAAGACTCGTGGAGATGATGTATTCCTGAGTGTTTTAAACCAGTCCCTGGGCATGGTTCTCCAATTTGCGGCTATATTAGGAGGAATATCTCAAACCATTAAGCTCTCAGATTGGGAAGGTTAAACTGGTTCCCCTTGGTTACTCACCTGCCCATTTGTTTGGTTGGTTGTAACAAAGTTAATTGTAAAAGGATCCCTTCCCTTTCACTCACACTCAAGTGAACTGTTTTAAAAGGAGCCAATTTAACCAGGTTTTCTTGAATTAACAAAACGGCATTGAATTAACAAAATTGCTGAACACGAGAAGGAATAGTAATGCAACAAACTCACAGATTAGAAATGAGAGGTAAGTTCAAAATGATAGAAGTTAAAAGAAGATTTACAGATTAACCTCTTAATTGTTTTGTGAAGAGCGAATAGATAGTTGATGTCTGCAGCCATTGCAGTAGATATTACCGGGAGCGCTGATGTTGATGGTTTGAAGTCGATTTCATTACTCATAGAATTGTAGGCTGATTGAAATTCCTTTTTTGATTCCTTTCAGCAGTGGCTGGCTATTAGCACTGAGAGACAGAGAGAGAGAGAGAGAGAGAGAAAGAAAGAGAGTCTTTTTCTTTTGCTTTTCTTGCCATGCAGCGGTGTTTGACTGGTTGATCTCAGAGCTGTGATCCTCACACTGCACTAGTTCACACACTAGGGCACACATACTAGTGTTGTAGTCAGTACTCAATGCCTTTATGGTAGATTCTCAGAAAGTAAATACAAAAAAAATCTGCCTTCCTCTGTTTCTCTCTTTGTTTGAATTTTCTCCAGGCACTTTCCAGGTGTGACATTCCATGGATCCCACAGAAAACTTTGCCAGATAGTGACTGATTTTATATCTGCAGTCATATCTTTCGTTGAAGCAGGCTTTTCTTTAAAAAAAAAAGTTATCTATAAACTCCACATCTTCCTTTATATGAGTTTATAGGTAACTTTGTTTTTGGTACTTCAGGGTTCTGATCCAGCATCATGACATCGGTTAAGAAATCAGGGAAGGATATGGTGTTCTGAATCTTCATTTTAAAGTGAGAAGCTCTGAGGCTGGGGTCAGGGGCAGTGAGGCTGGGGTCAGGGACAGTGAGGCTGGGGTCAGGGACAGTGAGGCTGGGGTCAGAGGCAGTGGGTCCAATGAGACTCAGGGCCTGCAAATTAAAAGCGAAGAGTCTTTAAAATAACAAACTTCCTTCCAGCAACAAGGTAGGGAGCAGGACTAGTGAGCTGTGAGCCCGTGTGCCTTGTCCCAGGGAGCTCTCCACGAGAGAAGATGATGAGGGTTGGATGATCTTTGAAAAGTAGATGTCCATCTTTGGGTAATCACATTAGGGAGGGATGGGAAATGAAATTTTTCTCTTGAGTCTTCAATTCTGTCTTATCCCATCACGTTTGCCCCAGGCAGCTTAATTGCTGTCTCTGATAAATAGGCTGAACCCCAATGTGAAGCCTGCTGAATAGAAATATCCTTTGTAGGAAATAGAGCGATGGTTAGACTCTGATCTTACTCTTGACTCCAGCCTGTATTTAAAATGGTTCAGCAGCTCATTTGCACGCTTCATTTGTTACATCACAACACTAAAGGATCATATCAGCCACTAAATGAGTTTTGGCTTTCTACTTAAAGGGATTAAATTATCTTGAAAGCAATACACTGTAATCAAATAGCTGATTAAATGTGATTTTAAAATGAAAACAAAATAACACCTCTGAACCAAACAACTTAACAACTTGTATTTATGTCACCCCCTTTTATGGAGTAAGACATCCGAAGGACCAGAATGAGAGAGTGATCAATACCAACATGTTTGACATTAACCCTCAGAAGGAGAAATCTGAACAGATGCTCGTAGGCTTGGTCAAAGAAGCAGGTCCTACAGGACAGTTTTAAAGAAGAGAGGGGCGGAGAGGAAGAGATTTCATGAGGGAATTCCAGAAATGCAACCCAGTGAGAGTCAGTGCCTGGGAAACAGCACTCCATTGACAGTCAGTGGCTGGGAAATGTATCCGAGGGAGAATGAGTATCTGTAGAACTGCACAGCAATGCCAGAACCCATTTAAATACACCTTAGAATCCTATAATTTGTGCTTGTAAGACTAATTTGAAGTTGACATGTACTGTCCATTCCAGCAAACTCTACTACCCTGGTGAAGATTTTCTACCTGCGACATCCACAGGGCATGGAGTATAAAGATAGGCAGGTTCTCCCAGCTTTATAGAACTTTAGTTTGGCTACACTTGGAATATTGCGTACAGTTTTGGTCACCACACTACCAAAAAGATGTGGGTGCTTTGGGGAGGAACCAAAAAGGTTTACCAGGATGTTGCCAGGTCTGGGGATTTTAGCTATGGAGAAAGGTTTGATAAACTGGGTTTGTTTTCACTGGAATGCAGGAGGTTGGAGAGCGACCTGATAGAAGTTTATAAGATTGTTAATGGCATGGATAGAGTGGAAAGTATGAGGTGTTTTTTCCCAGGGTGGAGGGGTCAATTACTAGGGGACACAGGTTCAAGATGCGAAGGGGGAGGTTTAAAAGAGATGTGCGAGGCAAGTTTTTCACACAAAGGGTGGTGAGTGCCTGGAACATGCTGCCAGAGGAGGTGGTGGAAGCAGATACAATATTAGCATTCAAGAAACACCTGGACGGATACATGAATAGGAAGGGAGTAGAGGGATACTGATCCTGTAAGTGAAGGCAGTTTTAGTATGGAAGGGCAAAATGTGGCGACGCAGGCTTGGAGGCCTGAAGGGCCTCTTCCTGTGCTGTTTTTTTTGTTTTTGTTCTACTTGGCTTTCCCTTATCAGCAACACCTCTGTCCTGGACTGCACTAAATCATTGTGTTTGTTTACAGGCTTCCGGTATTCAATTCCTGACAGAGGGACTCAGCGTGAGAAAGTTGGGGCCCAGTGAAGGCTGTTCTGTGATGCTAGAGAAGGCTTGGTGCTACCCACTTAGGTGCCTGAGAGGCACTCAATGCCCATGGGCTAAAGGAGGCAGCATCATGCCAAAGGCTAGATCCCTGCCACATGTAAGACATTAAGTAAGAGGGCCCCATGACTGCATATCTTTTACTTCTGACATTTATTTCTCTTCTGGTGGGGCTCATCCATGTAGCAATTGGTCCCCAGATGTGGTTACGTCTAACATTGCTATGGGAAGACATATCACGAGGATGAGGAATCAGCGGTGGGACTGACACTCATGAGGCATGTACCTGCAGGAATGGAAGTGGGAAGACGGGAATTGTAATGAATTTTAATTTTATCCCTTGTGATTTTAAGGAAGTCTGGAAACCAAATCTTTCCAGTATAGGAGCCTGACATCGAGTGCACAATGTGGGTGACACTAATAAACATGAATTGAGATTGGCTTTTTGCAGTTGAATTGCATGCCAACACTAACCAGGTTGGCACATGAGAAACAGATGACGTATTGAAGGCTGCGGCATTGGAACGTAATGTGTGCCAGAACTTTCAGGGAGGAGAGAGAACACAATTGCTAACAAAGCGTTGATGTCTTGTACCTCATGATAATAATCCTCCTATTGGCTCGTTTTCTAAGATTCTCACATGGAATAATTCTCGATAATGAGAAAATAACGAAGCAATCTATTACAATTACATTGGTTCTGCCTCATAATCCTACATTAAATCTGTTAGAGAACATTACAAATCCCAGGAACTGCAAGAAATTTCTACAATAATGCTAACAGTATAAAGATGTGATAAAGGGCACAGAAATGCCTCACTAATCCAGAAAAAACTATGTTTTTTGTTAAAAAAATGATTAAGAGGGATGGCCAGATCAATAAGAGAATAGGCTTGGCAATGGGAGGGATTGCAAGTCCCAAGAATTGGCAAGAGGTTGGGTTAGCGATCAGCAGGGTCATTGAGCCAGAGGGTCAGAGGAAGATAGGGTCCACAGCAACCCAGAGGATCAAGGATTGACATCTGTAGCAAGCAGAATCAACAGTAGTAGGAGATACTGGATGTAGAAAGTTACCATATTTCTTTTAACTTCTTATATTTTATTTTATATTAAAAGTTATTTATCAAAACAGGAATTTAGCAATGTAAAGCATTTCAACTTGAAGGTTTTTTCATTTTTGTTCTGATGTGGAAGGTCCTACAGAACCTAACTACAGCTTTTACATTGAATTTGGTGGGAAACTCTGATTCATTTAAAGCCATTTCACTTAAAGTCACAATTTTCAAGAACACAACTACAACTTTAAGTGAGGACTGCCACATCACTCAGTTAGATATTCCCTCTGCATTGTGCCCTAATCCAGTTTCAGGATCTCAGTTTTAAAAATAGGTTTTAATTTATTGCAAACAGATTCTCAATCATGTCAACATTTAATAAAATACTGAGAAGAGATTTTTGAAGCAAGTGTCTATTGAGGTCTGAAATTGTCCATGTTGAATGGGTACCACACAGAGAACAGCCTTCAACATTAGTAAAAACTGAAAGTAAATCAGGAAAAAGCGTTGCATTTATATTGCAGCTGTCTGGGTCTCAGAATGTTCAAAAGTACTTTTGAGCCAAATGGAATACTCTTAAAGGGTAACCGTTGCTAAAATGTGAGAAATATGTCAGAAGGCCATTCAGTCCAGCAGATCTGCTTGCTTTAGCACCCATTTAGATTCCATCTTATCAGACACGGTACCATATCAGTTTCAACTCCTGAAGGCGAGCTCTATATAAAAATGTCCTTATCCTTGTTTATTATGATGGGTCGGTGTGATATTGACAGTGAAGGGTTGGTTTGATGCTGATTATATAATATTCCATGTGGATTCCCCAAACAAAGATAGCAATTTCTAATCTTATGTAGCAAGCACAACCATGTGGAGGGCAGCTCTGTTGGAAGTTGAATAGGCACTGGAAGGATGACAGAGTTGATTTAAAGAGGGACGAGAACCTTTGGTTTGTGAATAGAGGAATCCCAGCACGACATTGACGGGTTTTTCTTTTTCTCCTGTTATATATAATCTGTCATTCTTCACCAAGCGCTGCTGTTAGCCTCAAATGTAAAATCCTGGAGAGGATCCATCTCAGTATGTTGGCTCAGTAGGATACTTTAACGCTGGTTGAACCTGACCATGGATTGTTCTTGCTTCAAACATAATTTGATTTTCTCCCCTCTTTCTCCAGTTTGTCCTTGAGTTTTTTAAAGGTGGGACGTTTGCCAGGATCATACTCCCAGCAGGATTTCATCAGGTTGTGCACTGAGGTGGGACACTTATCCGGACATTCCATCCGATATCCTTTCTCCACTTTGTCCACCAGGTCCGTCAATGACTGCAACGAACAGAAAGAGGGGGAAACATCAGCATTTCAGTGGGAATGTGGGTCCAGAAAACTAGACTCTCAAAGCAGGCTTTAAAGTCAGGATCACCACCAAGAGTTTTAATACTGTCACAGGAAGTGGAGTGAGAATGTAAGGGTACCTTTGGACAGGAAATATCCTAAAGTCGCTGTCAAATCAAATTAAGAGTTCCTCACTTCTGGACACTAAGATCATCAGGAGCCTCTCTGCACCCATACCCAATCGTTATCATTCTTGACCTATTAACGTGTACATGCGTCTTAAAATTCGTGAAGAATAGGCCAGTTACATCCTCATATACAGCATTATTAACAAAGCGGATCATAATGCAACGTAGTGTGCAAAAATTAAACTGCTTGATTTTTACTTTGAATTATAAGAATGTACAGCTCAAAAAAGGGCCATTTAGCCTAACCACTCCATGACAGCACGGTGGCTCAGTGGTTAGCACTGCTGTCTCACAGGGATGGGGGCCTGGGTTCGATTTCCCCCTCAGGCAACTGTCTGTGTGGAGTTTGCACATTCTCCCCGTGTCTGCGTGGCTTTCCTCCGGGTGACCCGGTTTGCTCCCACAGTCCAAAGATGTGCAAGGTAGGTGGATTGGTCATGCTAAATTGCCCATAGTGTGCAAGGATGTGTAGATAGGTGGGTTTGGGGAATGGGTCTGGGTGCGATGCTCCGAGGGTCGGTGTGGACTTGTTGGGCCTAAGGATCTGTTCCCACACTGTAGGGATTCTATGGACATTGATTATACTCCACTCAAGCCTCCATTCATCTTTCCTCATCCAGCTGAAGATCCTATCCTTTTCTTTCATGTGCTTATCCAGGTTTTCCTTAACGATATCTGTAGTCTTCCTCTTAACTATTCCCTGTGGCAGATAGGTCCATATTCTCACCATTCATTGGATAAAGACATTTCTTCTGCTGAACTCCTTTGTGACTATTTTACATTCGCAGCTTCTCATTTCACTCTTCTCCAAAAATAAAAACAGTTTGTCTATATCCACTTCATAAAAACTTTTTCTAACCTTAAAGACCTCCATTAGATCACACCTCAGCCTTTACAAGACAAGATAGATCCATCCTTTCCTGATTGCTATAGAGTTGCATTTCAAGTACCATGCCAATAGATGTTTCTTGCACCCTCTCGTTCTCTTTGTGATATGGTAACAGGAAATGCAAACACACTCTAAGTTTTGCACAGTGATTTTGATTACTGCTGAAAGAAAGAGATCTGCTGTCAGAGCTTTGCATTTCACAGTCCTCAGGACAAAATGGCAATACCAAATCTCAAAGGAAACAGTTTATGCCGCGTGCAAGGAGGGTGATGATTGATTAGTAAGTGAACTCTGATTGGTAGATGCATTGCCTTGGAGAATACATCAGTTAACAGTCAGGTTTCTTTTTCAGTTCAAACTGGGAAAGTTGATTCTGAATGGTCAAGGCATTGCATGGGAAAAGCAATGAATGACTTCTCTACAATGTTAGTCCTCCAGAATTAGAACCTACTGCTTACTTTTGTCTGGTCATACTGACCTGCGTCATTACTTCTAGTGTTTGTAATCCCAATAAGTTTTCAATAAGTATACAAAAACCTTATGTTTCTTACTGAAATGTAATATCTTACAATAATCTATGCTGTAGTTTACCTGTTGAACATAAAATTGAAACACCTGTTTGAGTAGAAAGAGATAACAAGGTGTAGAGCTGGATGAACACAGCAGGCCAAGCAGCATCAAAGGAGCAGGAAAGCTGACGTTTCGGGCCTAGACCCTTCCAAAACATCAGCTTTCCTGCTCCTATGATGCTGCCTGGCCTGCTGT
>NW_025976311.1:0-7492 GCF_021869965.1 Rhincodon typus | reverse complement strand
CTCTGATGCTGCTTGGCCTGCTGTGTTCATCCAGTTCTACACCTTGTTATCTCATATATATATATAGATGGCATTGGAAAAATCTTGGTACAAGCATTTAAAGAAAGTCGCAACCTGTTTCACAACACCAGCCATTACAGAGACTTTCTTTCCCTTTCACTATTGTGAACTTTTTTCTAACCATTTATTTCCGTGTCTGGTGACATGAACCTCTTATATTTCTGATGGTCTCAATCTTTTTCAGTTTGAACATCTCGAAGATTTCTAAACAAACTATCTTAGTATAGAGATTTCACAGACTAGAAACCACTTCTGCTGAGGTGACTGGTTCCCATGAACTAAACTGAAAAGTTTGATTCCCCTGCTGGGAGAAAATAGTTCTCATCTGAACTGAGACCTGAAGTTTCCGTTCTGTGGTCAAAACTAAGCTAATTGCCTTAAAGACAGATAGAGTAAACCCAACAGTATAAACATTTTATCCAGTAGAATTATAGGGTTTTTTTCTGGCACTTGACTGCAGTCACATGCTTTCTTGGAATTATTGCACTTAGGATAGTGTTTCAAATGACTTGCAATTTATTTAAAAAAAGACCGTCACAGATCTGACTAATATCTATTTTTTTTCTATTTTAAATCCAAATCTCAAAATAGTAATATGTTATACATGTTTATCACAGTTGCAGTCAGAACAGTAGTGATGAGATCATAGGAATCAACTCACAGGACGGTGAGGCAATTCACATGTTCTGCTACAGAGAATTCAGATGAGCATCTTGATGGAGTGGTGTATGTGAAAACACTGGTGGGTGTGTACATGCAACTGGGTGGTGACCAGAGACTGCAATCATAGTCAAAAGAGGACGGAAGAGTCTGGCACCAACCAGGCACAGGGCTTTACACTTGGAGCCCATCCTTTCTGACATTGACGTGGTGGTCAACTCAATTATAAAATGTGGATCCAGCCATGAGGCAAGGTTCTCTGGTCAATGCCTCAGCTTTAATTCCAAAATTCAATTGTTATTGAGCAGTTACATATTTTAAAAGTAAATGTGTGCAATCATGCTAAGTAGCAGAACAACTTGTATTTATAATTAGAGGAGATATTACATAGCTAAGAAAGGTTTAGAGGAATATGGGGCAAACATAGGAAAATGAGACTAGGAAACCTGGTCAGCATGGACAATTTGGATCAAAGGGCTTTTTTCAGTGCTGTATAACACAATGACACCCTCATCCAAGTACAGCATGGCGGTCAATTCTCCTGGCAAACAGAACTTCAGTGAAGCAACAGAGGACTGCATCATGGGAGATTTTGAAAATATTGCCTGTTCCATCTTGGAAGAAGCACAGTACAAAAGAATTCCTGATCAGACTCAACTTTACAGCCACAGCAATCCTATTCTGTATCCGTATCCTACTCTGAGGCTGTTAAAGGGGGAACAGGTTAGTGAAATGGAGAGATCTAACACACCGTTCGTTGAAGTTGAGATAGAATTGCTTCCTGAAGACTCTAATTACGTATGGCCTTCAGTTCACCCCCACCACTCCTTTTCCTCCAAGCAGCTTTTCTCCTTTGTGTTGCATTTACTCATTCTTCCATCACATATCAAGCCATGGGAGATAGAAACTACAGCATCCAAGTCTGGGAGCAAGTGGTCTGACCATAATTCTTGAACTCAGAACTAACTTCCTGTAGAATTCAGCAGCTGTAAATGATGGTAAAAACCACCAAATGCTCGCATTAACCCAGTAGCAGCCTATTGAGATCCATGAGCTACTAACCTGAAAGTAATTGATGGTTCCTTCAAGTAGAGACGGGTGCTGACCTCTCCTACTTCTAAACATATGTTTAGCGATGTGGAGTTAAGAGAGAATATTCACTGGAGCATTCGGGTGTATACTGAGAGTGTGAAAAGCAAAGCAGTATTATCAGTTGGTGTCATGATCTGCCACACTTCCAGCATCTGCAGCAGTACTAACAACTAAACCAATATAGCATCCAACGTTGATTCGCAAATTTTGGTCTTAGAATGCTGCCCAAAACACTGAAATTCTGGGTGTTCTTCAACTGGATTAGGAAGCAAAATATTTTTCCCTTCACCTGCTAGCATGACCAGGGAAATGCTTATTATATTTTGGAAATGCTTATTCCTTTGCATCGCAATGCAATATTACAAATAAACAAATATTGTAGTACAAACTATACAAAAATAAAGAAATTGCCACTGGGATATTAGCTGTAAATCATCAAAGTAAAAATTAAAACATAATTTAACATTTCTCCAACTGCCGTACTGCCCATCATCTTATTCTATCTTTTCCTTACTCAGGTGACTACACTTTAGAAGTATTTCATGGGTGTGAAACATAGGATATTCTGAAGATGTGACAAGCACAATATAAATGCAAGTTAGCTCACGTTCTGTCTTCCTACTTTTGTTCTCCTGCTCTTTTTCACTTTATGTTTTGCCAACATAAATTCACTAGCTGCTCACTTTAAAACATAAGTTGCAAGTTTTCCAACATCAATATTTCATTTCACCCTTCCCCCTTTGTTTTACGCAGCAGCAGTTTTCTGAAAAAAATTACTTTGAACAAGAGGATGCAAAAATGAATTGAAAAGAACTTAATGGTTTGGAGGGAAGGTGATAATGTTAAGATAGTTGCTTTTCATTCAGAAGACAGGGAATGTTTGTTCTCAATTTTCTGGAACTTTTCACTCAAATATGATATAAGAAGTCTGTAGCTTTTTTTCGCAAGTAAATTTGCACATAACCAACTTACACCAATATTATCCTGAAATATCTTTTGCATGTATTCTGAGATATATCTACCGAACCCTTTGCTACTCATTTATGAAAGTTAATTTATCAATTTTGACCACTGATTTTTGATTTATTATTGTCACATATACCAAGATGCAGTGAAAAGTATTGTTTTGTACACTAACCAGACAGATCATACCTTACATAAGAACATCAGGGTAATAGAACAGAATGCAGAATATAATGTTACAGCTACAGAGGAGGTGCAGAGAAAGATCAACTTTAATATATGAGAGGTCTATTCATAATTCTGATAACAGTGGGGAAGAAGCTGTTCTTGAATCTGTTGGTACGTGTTTTTGAACCTTTGCTTCTTCTGCCCAATGGAAGGGGGTGGAAGAGAGTATAACCGGGATGGGAGGGATCTTTAATTATGAAGAGGGATAGCCACTGGACCAGATGATTTAAAAGATTTGGTTATTGCAATCTCTTGAGTGACCTTAGCAGTAGTTCACGTGCATTTGGGCTGGACAACTCCACCTGCCAGTTTGAGGCAGGATGCAGGATTTGTGGAGAATTTGAATTAGAAATGCTAATATGTCATGTGGGTCAAGGAGTTCTTTGGGTGTGGGGAAGGGTGTGCAGGGAGGTCAGTTGACCGAAGTTATAGCAGTTTTTGGTTCTCTCAGTTTTCCTGGCTAAATATTAAGATAAAAGAGGTCGAACCTCTGAAATCTCCAACTCTAACACAGAGTTGGGGACTTTTTTAGGTGGTTATAGGTATAATATAATTCCCCAAGGCAAGTTTCTAATCCTGAACAATTCCCACTGAGTCAGCTATATCAGGATTTTCACATGGTCCTAATGTGCAACTCCAGTCTACACTGCAACATCAACTATCTTCCAAGGTCTGGGCTGATGAGTCTACTAAAATAGTTCCACCCACTACGGCAAAGCTGCTGACATCAGCTCTCTGATCAAGTGCACAGGAAGGATAACCTTGCAAAGCAGGTTTGCGAAGTTGAAATATATACTACATCTGTTTTGTATTTACTTGGAGCTGCACCAGTTTAGCAGGGCACCCAGTACACCAAGATTTATGTATGTCATTGCATACAACCAAAGTCCACACTGCACCAATGGTGGGCAAAGGTGCAGCTTAGGTTGGCTTTCTTTTATTTACTCATGGAACGTGGGCATTGCTGGCTGGCCAGCATTTGTTACCCATTGTTAGTTAACCCTGAGAGGAGGTAGTGACTGCCATCATGAAATGTTGCTGCCCATGTGTTTTAGGTAGTCCCACTGTGCTGTTTGGGAGGGAGTTCCAGGATTTTGACCCAGAAACAGTGAAGAAATAGTGACATATTTCAATGTTAGGATAGTGAGTGACTTGGAAGGAACTTGCAAGCGTGTCTGTTCCCATGTATTTGCTGTCATTGTCCTTCTAGATGGAAGTGGTTGTGGGTTTGGAAGGTGCTTTCTAAGGATCTTTGGTGAATTTCTTTGAACTAATGGGTATCTTCAAAGGAGATGCCATTATCACATGTAAAGGAGAATGTAGGTCCTATGATCAATATGTCAAGCAAGTGGAGTGGCACATTCAAGAGAAGTTTGGAGTGAGATTCGATTAAATGAACCACGACAAAGTCATCTGCTGAGTGCACCAACAAGCCAACTCCACCACCTGTGTACTAACAAAGATGGCAATCTCAGGATTTGTTTAGACCAGGCAGCTGAACGTATTCTGCATACAGTGTACATATAGGATCCTGGCCCTTTAGAAGTTCAATCTTAAATTCACTACTCAGTAGAATTTTTCAAAGTTCAACATAAAGGAGGACTATTGGTTTCTCCATTTTGCCTAAGAGTCTCAGCTTTCAATATTCCAAACGCCATTTGCGAAATACTATTTTAGATGATGACTGTTTGGACAGAACTTGCAAATGTACCACAATTAGTATTGCAGATTTGAGGTTATGATCAGATCTGCCATGATCTTATGAACAGCAGAGCATGCTCAAAGGACTTACTCCTACTCCTGCTTCATGTCCGAATGCATGTTCATATATAAATTATATTCATATATAAATTATAAAAGGGTGAGGCCAAAGCACAAGCCTCTGCAGAACCCCATTTGTCACATTCTGCTGATCAGAAAAAGACCAATTTATGCTTAATCTCTGTGAGCCAGCCAATCTTCTATACATATGAATTATTTAGTATCCCCTATAGCAAAAACAGAAGCAAAATATTTGTTCATTTCATCCACCATTTCCCTGTTATCTACCGTTAGCTTCCCATTCTCATTCTCTAGAGGATTAACGCTAACTTTACTCATTGTTTTCCTTTTCAGATACCTGTAGAAACTCCTGCTATCTGTTTTCACATTCCTAACTAGCTTCTTCTCATGTTCTAACTTCTTCTTGATTACTCGTTACTCATTCTGTGCCATTCTTTATATTCTGACCAATCAACCTTATACTATTATAAGCCTGTCATTAAAATTTTGGAATTAAATTTGGAATTAAGACTCTACTGATGACCATGAAACAATGTCAGTTTGCTACCCCTATCTAGTCTGACCTACATGTGACTCCAGACCCACAATGTGGGTTCAGCAATGTCCGTGTCCTGTGAAGGAACAAAAAAGAAAGTTTTTGATGCTTTCCTTAATTTTTTTTTGATAACTGCAGATGGTACATCCCGCGTTACAATATCTTTTTATATTAGGAATATACTTTCTTTATATTTCGAAATATCCTTTTAAATATCTGCCATTATGTCTTGATTGATTTATCCTCTAGCCTAATACACCAGTTCACTTCAGCTCACTCAAGTTTCATGCCCACATGCTTTCCCTTATTTATCTTAGACTCAATTTTCTCCCTTATAAACGGAATGTAAAATTCAATCATATTAGAGTTGCTGCTAGCTATGGATGCCTTTACTCTGAGGTCATTAATTAATCCTGATAAACTACAAAAAAAGTCTAATATAGCGTACTCTCTGATTGGTTCTAAAATGTGCCACTCATTTAGCTCAAAAACATTCTATGAACTCCTCACCTGGGCTATTACTGCTAATCTGATTTTTTCCCTTTTGTATAGATTAACATTACCCATGATTATTCCCATCTCTTTATCAGAAGCACTCAGTATTTCTTCTTGTATACCTCATCCCACATTCAGACTACTGTTAGGGGACCTATAGACCATTCCTACTAATGGCTTCTTTCCCCTGCCATTCCTCATTTTCACCCAAACTGAATCGATATCTGATCTCCGAACTAAGTTCATCTCTAACTATTGCATGTATACCATTTTTATTAAAAATGATACCCCTCCGCCTTGACCAAGCTCCCTGTTCATCTTAAATATCATATACCCCTCAATATTCAGGACCCAGGCCGTGTCATTCTGCAGCCATATCTCTGTAATGGCTATCAGCTCACATTTATTTAATTTGATGTGCGTGATCAACTCATTTACTTTGTTTTAAATGTTGTGCGCATTCAGATGTAGAGTCTTTAATTTTTTTTGTAATCTTTGTAACAGTTAGCTATTTATTGTTAGGTTTATTTTCTCTGTCTTTTCCTGTTATTCACTGACCCTCATTGCCTGTATTACTGTTTTGCCCTCCCACTGCAACTCTACGTTTTGATTTGCTGTAACTACCCAAACTTGATCCCTGATCGCCAACTCTCCCACCCGCTGTTTAGGTTAAAGCCCTCACTACTTTCCTAGTTATGCAGCTCAGTGAAGCATCAATCTCAGCACAGTTCAGGTGTAGTTTTTATCAATAGTGCAGAATCCACTTTCCCCAGCACTGGTTCCAGGGCCCCATGAAACAGAACCCGTTTCTCCCTCACAGATTTCGAGCCTTGCATTCATTTCTCTAATCTGTATTGCCCTATGCCAATGTTCACATGGCCCAGGTAGTAATCCAGAGATTATTCTCTTTGAGGTTCTGCATTTTTAATTTAGCACCTGGCTTCTCATTCCCTCAGCAGAACATCTTTCCTGGCTCTGTCTATGCCATTAGTACAAAAATGGACCAGAACCATTGAATCCTCCCCTCCGACTGCCAATTCTTCTCCAGCCTTGAACAAACATCCTGAATGCTGGCATTGGGCAGACAGCTCAGCTATCAGGACTCACACACTTTTCTGCAAGTAACATTGTTAATCCTACTCACTTGTCTATCCCCTACTAATACTCCATTCCTTTCTGCTCCTGCTGCTTGAGTAGATTTCTGTGCCATCTTAACTGCCCTCTGGGCAATTAGAGATGGGCAATAAATGTTGGCCCATCCAGTGATGCCCATATGCCATGAACAAATAAAAAAAAAGGTCCCATGGTTAGCTGATTCAACTGCAGCTTTCACTTACTTCTAAACAAGCTGAACACAAACTCAAATCTATTGGACAATTGCAAAGTTTTAGACTCCTATGCTCCCGCTCTCTGGGCTCCCTTACCTGCTTCGGAAGTAGTCATACTCCTGTCTCTGACCACTGACCAAATCAAACAATTCTTCACTAAGAGATAGTAGGAACTGCAGATGCTGGAGAATCCGAGACAACAAGGTGCAGGGCTGGATGAACACAGCAGGCCAAGCAGCATCATAGGAGCAGAGAGGCTGACGTTTCGGGCCTAGACCCTTCATCAGAAAAGGGGGAGGGGAAGGGGGTTTTGGAATAAATAGGGAGAGAGTGGGAGGCGGATAGAAGA